>NW_015654491.1:666942-668869 GCF_001515625.1 Sinocyclocheilus rhinocerous
AGTAAATAAATCAATAAATCCACTGCTCTCTTGTCTCCTCTGAGGCTGGGACTCTAAATAGTGTTCTGTGCAGCCAATGACAGAACAGTTAGCATGTTTTGCTCAAACTTTCGCCATGGCATTAGAGCTGCTACACCGTTGTCGCTTGCGAAATCAAAATGACGGCGCCGTGGTTGGAAACTTACAGATTAAGGGGCGGTAATATTATAATGAGATCCCTTTGCCACGTCACCAAGGGAGCGAAATCAGACGCGCTTTTTTTTTTCAGACGCTTACAGAAAAAGGCTAACCAAAACGAAGTTACTGGGTTAATCTTTTTCACGTTCCCCTGGTTGGTAGATGCACCGGGGACCTGATTATAGCCTGAAAAGTCAGATTTTCATGATATGTCACCTTTAAAATTAATTTACCTGAGATGACTTCAAGCAACAGCATTAGTTTGAGGCCATTCCTGAAGTCTTCCTCTATGTTCTCAATCTGTGTCCCAGCTTTCCTCAGGTGAGAGTTGCACCAGGCCGTGAACGTCTGGGAAACAAGTACAATATACGTCAACATACAGTTCTCCAACCTCACATGGACACTCTATGTTTATGTCTTACCTGTCATGCACACTAACATGCAAATCCTCTTATACAAGTCCTACAGTCACTGGCATAGCATATGTATCCTACACTGAATATTCATCAAATGCAGAATCCTTGCGCTAATCCACAGTGTTCAGTTACTAAACCAAATGTGTGACAGTAGACCAGATTTAATCTTAAAACTGTTAATTCCTAACAGGTTTGTTGTGATACAATGAATGCCTTTGACACCACTTTCAGGTCAAAACCTCAATGCATGTGTGACTGCAGAGGACCGTGCCAACAAAATGAATCTTATCTGGTGGCTACGCCAAGAGAGGAGGTAGTAGGTAGTTCTTGCTCTTGTCCAAACTCCTGTACTTTATTTCTTCAATGATCTTTGAAATACATTCTAATTATTCTAATTAATCAGATCAGTCAACAAGACAATAGAATAGCACTGGCATTATAAAAAAAAAAAAAAAAACACACACTTGCACTGAACACATGAGCATCTACACTTGAGTTGAACACTGAGTTCATCCTCCAGAAATAACCTGCACTTAACTACATGTACAATAAACTACAAAGCTGGAAACTGCCAGCTGCTGTATAGCATCCTCTGCACCATCCTATGATTGCTCTCCAGAACCACTTCTAAAGTATTTGGCACCTTAAATTCAGGAACATCTTCCCACACATCATCATCTAAATTCCAGAGTGAATAACATTTTGTCCCCTCAGGTTAATGCTATTAGATTATGTGAGCACCAACAGACACTAGTAAGTGTCATTTACTATTGAGCACAAAGGGTTAAGAGTAACTGCTTCAGGCCCTTTACTATACATTTAGAGCCACAGGTAAAAAAGCAAATTATAACTCCATATACTGGACCCTTTGCTGCCAGGGTCGAAAATTAACATTCATCAGGCACCAAAAGGAGTTAAAATTGATCAAATAAAATTAAATAAAACAAAATAAGAGGAATAATACTAAAATGGGACTTCACATATTTGTGACAGGTGCAGTTTCATAAAGAGATGGAGACTAGCTAATCTCGAGTTACACAACGACCTGTGCTGCTTGCCACAAATATGTTAGTAGCTAGCTGCTACTGTATATATTCCCACTGTCACAGGGATATAGGATATATACAGGTGCATCTCAATAAATTAGAATGTCGTGGAAAAGTTCATTTATTTCAGTAATTCAAAATAAATTCATTTTTAAATAAATTCAGTGCACACAGACTTAAGTAGTTTAAGTCTTTGGTTCTTTTAATTGTGATGATTTTGGCTCACATTTAACAAAAACCTCCCAATTCACAACAAATTAGAATACTTCATAAGACCAATAAAAAAAA
>NW_015654491.1:669105-688693 GCF_001515625.1 Sinocyclocheilus rhinocerous
GAAGTATTCTAATTTGTTGAGATAGTGAATTTTTTTTAAAAAAATGGTTTTTGTTAAATGTGAGCCAAAATCATCACAATTAAAAGAACCAAAGACTTAAACTACTTCAGTCTGTGTGCACTGAATTTATTTAATACACGAGTTTCACAATTTGAGTTGAATTACTGAAATAAATGAACTTTTCCACGACATTCTAATTTATTGAGATGCACCTGTATATACACAAGTTTTCTCATTTAAAATGAACAAAAAGTTAATTTTGGATTTTGCATACTGCATTAGAATAACAGGCAAATCTAATCTAAATGACAAACGTTATGATCCAGTAATGCTGGGTACCGTTTCTTGGAACAAAATGTGGCTGTACTGCTGCCCACATCTGTATTAGGTTGCACTCTCAAATCCACCGCTACCCTTTGGCCATTTTTTAGACTCAATGGAGCGTCTTTTTAATCCCTCAAAACAGGCTCAGTCATTGCTGGGCAGATGAAAGCTTTACTGTGGACTCCAGAGTGCATTCCTGCGAGGTAAGAGTGTAAATTTAGCTCTCTCCGCAGAGTCTGTTTCTGATAAGAGACCTGATGAAGTAGGCCCACACTGAGGAAAGAGATACGAGTGAGAATGCAGTGTATATAATGTGTGTATTGCAATGCTGTGTTGTCTAATCGGACAGGAAAGAATTTCATTCATTCTGGAAAACTTTAGGGTGTGTCTGCACAACATGCCTGCGTGGGGCAATGGTCTAGAAGAATAAGAAAGAATGATTAGACCCTAACATTACAGATCAACAAGCCAAGCAATATAAATCTATGTTTAACATTTGAGCCATAGCTATTTACAAATATCTTGTAAGTTGCTTCGGTAAGAAAGGATCTGCTAAGTATAAATACAGTAAGTGAGGTTCAGTTTAAGGCCTAAATGAATTCTATTATCATCCAACTAGGCCTGAACAACCAATCATGTTCTATTAAGCCAACCAGATTTAACAGAGGATCTATATGCAGACCGCAGGTCCTGTAGACTAAGTGGAGACTAACTTCCTTCCTAAACTTTTTTTTTTTTACTTAAATGGGGCTGCATTTTGTGAATATAGAAAAAAAAAAGATCACTAAAGTCATGTAAAATTGTCTCAAATATATGTGGTCTGATATGTAAGTGTAATCACCAAACATGTCAAAAAATATTACAGGTCAAATACTCATAAATTGACTAAATTAGTTCTGAAAGTGTTTAATCATGACAATCAATGTACATGTTTTACAACTCAGAGTGAAACAAGTGTTGCAATTGTGCTACAGCAAGAGAAGGAATGAATCAGTTTAAGTGAAGGTGAGCCTGCAAGATGCAAGTTCACTTATGTGGTTCTAGTCTATAATAGGATTGAAGCTGTGGATTGTTTAGATATCCCTTTGTGATGACTCTGACCATTAAAACTCCATCAAACAAAAATCTATCATACACCAAATGTAGAGTTTGATATGAAATCAGTTATAGTAGACTACATGTCAGTAAAGCACCTGTCCAATGCAGTTCAGTATATATCTAAAAACGCTATTATAGACTACACAATAAATAAAGGCGATGTTTATATATATATACAAGAATTCCCTGCCAAGGACACCGGATTAAGCTACTATAATGCCTTTTGGTGGGGGATCTAAAATTAGCCCCTGCATCCATTCTAATCCCAAGGACGTCATCCTGTGTTGGAAGCATCTGTTGACAGTCCGCATTCCAATCGTATCAGCAACAGACACACAGAGCCGCGCGCTGCTGCGCTATTGTTAGTTCGGTACCCGCTGCATCCATCCTCAGCACGCGCTCCCGACAGCCGGAGCCAAACCAGACCCCTCCGTGACACTGACAGACCACAGAGCCCATAACGGGACGGGATTCCTTCGCAAACAACTGCTGAATCTAAGCTAAATGACAGCTTAAGATTGATAAATAAATAAATAAAATAAAAAACTTAAGTATTTAAAACTAAGTATTAATACTATTAAATTATTATATATAGTAAATAATTATATAATTATATGAAAATATATCTAAGAAAATATGAGAAAATACACAGGAAAATAAATTAAAGTTTTAACATACATAAACTTAAAGTTAAATGATATTTATCATTTAACTAATTATCTGTAAATCATTATATAATTTAATATTTAAGTGCAAATTAAACAATTCTTACCTTCCGTTGCTGCTTTTCCCATGCTGGATCCAGCAGTAAATCCCGGTCCCATTCTTCATCCTGCATCATGTAAT
This sequence comes from Sinocyclocheilus rhinocerous, assembly GCF_001515625.1. NCBI lineage: Eukaryota > Metazoa > Chordata > Actinopteri > Cypriniformes > Cyprinidae > Sinocyclocheilus > Sinocyclocheilus rhinocerous. The sequence goes on from NW_015654491.1 coordinate 671,374, forward strand.
CGTCCGGTTCATATCCATTATCATATGGAACCGAAAGCTCGATCTGATTCATCATTTTCAACCGTTCAAGCGTTATATTCTCCTATTTGATGGGTAAATTGTGATATTCGGCTTCTAAGCTTGAGTTTTTGGGTGTAAGTGGACTCTTCAGTGCCTCACGTGTCTCTTTCTTTCGTGTTGCTCTCCAGTCTCGCGGCCGCAGTGCGCGAGCAGTGACAGCAATGAGAGGAGCGGCTGTCAATTAGTACCGATGGGTCACATGACCTCTTCTCCTTCCACCCGCGGGACCCACAACACTCACAATCGTTATTTTAACGTTAATGTAACAGACAAGCAAACTTCTCCATTACATTTAACAAATGCAGTCACACCTTAAAAGCTGCCTAAACTCACAATAGTACATAACTCACACAGATAAATCTTTTCAAATTAAAGTAAATAAATCAGTAAAAAAAAAAAAAGCGAGCTTCACTGCATAGTTTAATCACTGGTTCTACCAGAATTGCTTAGATTTTTTTTTTGGTGTTCTGTTAAAAAGTTAATTTTAGGTATAAATAATTTATGCTGTCATTTCATAGATCAAAGTCACTTAAAATAGTGTTTATAAGGCAGGCTATATAATAGGGCAGGCACTGGTAATAAACCTGTTTTACCTTTTGATGTCCAAACCCAATGAGGTCTGCCTGGAAATAAAGAGCTACGCGTTGGTTTCCCATTCATCTCAATGGCAATTGCTTGAACGGTGTTGTGTAATATTCAGTTCCATTGAAAAACTGAATATTACACAACTTCAGCTTAGCAAAAGAGATTCAATATACAACCAGGCCAATGCAGAAATTGTTTTGCCTCTTTTCTCAACGGTTGAACAGGAAATTGGACTATACCATTGCAGTCAGAATGGGGGGAGAGGGGTAAAATAAAGCTTACTGTCACTTTAACAAACGTTTTGATGCTTAATTGGTGTATTACTTTAGTTATTGTTAAATATATTGTTAAATATGTAAGTTTGTTAATATTTTGGATATATTATTTTGAGGTTTGTTTTTATTATTAGGTTTCATTATTGAATGTAGTTATTTCTTAACTTCCTTTGTATATATTCCTTTATTAGGCTAAGAGTTTGCAGTTTGTACAATGCACAAGAAAATTGGCTATATGTGTACTGTATGATCCTGAATGGTACAGAAAAAATTAGTTACTTAAATTAGGGAAGAAGACAGAAAAGGAGGGGGGGGGGAAGAGAAAAATAGGAGGAAGAATCAGCAGAAATTCATCTTGATTACACTACAGTCCACTAGGTGGTGCTATGCACACTGAATGCAAAAGAACGCAGGAGGGGTTTTATTGTACAAAAAGGTTCTCCACAAGATGATCCTTGTATTCTCCAATTATGCTGGAGAACATGAATATGAGGTTTTACACAAACTTGTGGAGTTCATGCAGCTCAAGTGATGCTCATTAAAGCACAAGGGCAAAATACCAAATTTTTCATTCAACTTTTAACTTAAATTGTTATGCTGATAATACAATTTGCAATAGGAGATTCCTTATTCAGTCAGACATCCTTGTTACTGTATACTGCTTGAAAATCAATCTCAGAATAACTTCAAGAATGGCCAGTCAACAGCATTTTTCTCCAGACCATCTTGCATTGTGCTAAATGCGTTCACGCATATCATGATTACTTATAAACTGAGGCAAACAAAAGACAACTGAAACTGAGAGCATAGAATTTATTTCTGTAGAAAACTATCACACGTCCATACGCACAAGTACAACAACAACAACAACAACAAAAGAGAACAAATACAAATGAACGTTTTTCGCATTGGCCTCAGGAATGAAGAAAATACTCTTGGGTACTTTTGTAGGTGTTTCAGGGATTCGTAAAACATATTTTTGTAACAGATCTTTTGGTCTTAATACAATTTGCAATAGGAGATTCCTTATTCAGTCAGACATCCTTGTTACTGTATACTGCTTGAAAATCAATCTCAGAATAATTCAAGAATGGCCAGTCAACAGCATTTTTCTCCAGACCATCTTGCATTGTGCTAAATGCGCTCACGCATATCATGATTACTTATAAACTGAGGCAAACAAAAGACAACTGAAACTGAGAGCATAGAATTTATTTCTGTAGAAAACTATCACACGTCCATACGCACAAGTACAACAACAACAACAACAACAAAAGAGAACAAATACAAATGAACGTTTTTCGCATTGGCCTCAGGAATGAAGAAAATACTCTTGGGTACTTTTGTAGGTGTTTCAGGGATTCGTAAAACATATTTTTGTAACAGATCTTTTGGTCTTAAAAGGTTGGTCTTGCAGTTTGCTGTGTTCCCTGTAACAATTACACTAAGGTTTATGGAGTGTTCAGTGGTTTAAATGAAAGACTTAAGTAACTTCTCAAAAAATAGAGGTCTGTTGGAGTTTAAGACAAGACAGAAGTTAAAAATCAATTCTTAATAAATAAACTAAAATAAATCATTCGGTTGGATCTCTGCATATTCATGGTGCTTACATTCACGGTATGTGCTGCCCAAAAACCTCACAACATTTCTGAGTCTAATATTTGGGTAGAAGGGCACGTCAATAGAAGACTGCATAGACTGATGCACAGTTATTCACTCCTTGTACAGACACTCATCCCATACTGACCAAAACTGACACCATGACACTAAACAGGAAATAAAAGAAGAAAGGAATTTGTCATTCATTCTCTGACATTTCACAGGGTCGTCTGAATTCTTGACCTCGTTCATGTATCCATTTGTTTGATACTGGAGGAAAAGAATAGAAGGAGAGAATAAAATAAGTGAGAAAAGAAGTTTGTTACAGATGTTGTTGGCCAAGCATTTACTTTTGCATACTTGCTTCTCAACTGATTAAGGGAATGATACATAAATGCCATATTTACTACAGACTCACCCCATTTGTTGCCTACTAATACTGGACAGGCAGCATGTCTTGTGCTGTAGTCTCCTTCTCCACTGGCAAAAAGGTTATACCAGAACACTGCTGTACCCTGAAAGATAACAACCAAAGAGAGTGAATAGTAAAATTAATCAACTAGTTTACAGATTATGAAAAGTAATTTATTGTTAGTGGTGATTCACCTTTTTAGGCCATACTGCTGCTCCAACATCTGGGAAGACTGTAGCGCCGCCTGCTGACACATCACTCATCTGCAACATATCAAAAGTCATGATAGTACAGCGCATGTATAATTTTACATTACTTTACAATTTGTAGCAAGCATTTTAACAAGCATATTTAATTATAAAATCAGACATGTGATACATCATGTTGAAGACCATAAAATGGTGAAAGTAATAGCGTGTCTTGACATATAGTGTTATATCAAGTGTGTGCATGTGAAAAACAGGTCACTCACATAAAAGAGCCAAGTGGCAATTCTGTTTCCTGTTCCAAGTTCTTTAAAGGCATCTGGTTCATCTTTCTGTACGTATAAAAAAAAACAGTGTGAATCAGGGGCGTAGCCATCATTTCAGAAGTGAGGGGTACAGAAATGTTATATATATAAAAAATAAATAAATAAATAAATATATATATATAAAACATTACAATATAACATTTCTGTAATCTATATAACCTACCAGTCAACAGTTTTTGAACAGTAAGATTTTTAATGTTTTATAAAGAAGTCTCTTATGTTCACCAAGCCTGCATTTATTTGATCCAAAGTACAGCAAATGCAGTAATGTTGTTGAAATATATATTGTATGTGTGTGTATTTATATATACATAATAAATGTGCACAGTACACACACATATATTATGTAAATGAAAACTTTTATTTTGGATGCAATTAATCGTGATTAATTGTTTGACAGCACAAGTTTAATGTGTCCTTGCTGAATAAAAAAAACACATTGACGCCAAACCTTTTGAACAGTAGTGTATATAAACAATATAATAATGCTTTGCTGATTTAAAGGTCTGATATGTGTGTCTTTTTTATCTGTGAAAGAAGGACAGGTACTCACTCTTCCAAAGTCAAAATGAGGTTCATATTGACCGCCAACTCCATAATTTGCAACCTTGGATGAAAAATATTGATTATGACAACATTTCCAACAAAGCAATATTGCAATGGGTGGATTATTGTTACGTGAATGTGCCATCAAGCTAAAAGCATCTTATTGGCTGATTACGTGAAAGCCTCTCTTACCTGCAGCTCTTCTGCTGTGTCCATTTCCAGGCCGGTTATATCCTCGATACGCTGGTTAATCTTTTCAATCGTAGAATGCTCATATCCAAACAGCCAAGCACTAGAATGAGGAAAATGAGTGCAAGTTGAAAAAAAGTGAAACAAATATATACAAAAGCAATTAATATGCCACTATATAATAATAAACAAAACACATGCCACAACATGCACATGAATGATTTTCAGACGTTTTCACATCATGTTTGTGGTGAAAAGACTTCTAACGTGCTATAAAATGGATTAATTTATTTGATTTAGTTATGAATGTGAAAATGTCTGATTGTGGAAACGGACAGACAGGTGAAGCCGTGAAGAGTGGAAAACGGTATTAAAAACAGAGAAGACAGCAGTCGGCAAAATAAGTTCACTCTCTCTTCACACTGAATATCAGAGTAAAGGAAATCAGCAACAGTGAACTCATTCAGGAATAGGAATGAGTGTGACTGTGTGTGTGTGTGTGTGAGAGAGAGAGAGAGAGAGAGAGAAAGAGAGAGGCCCCTCAGCTACTGCAAATCAACTAAAACATTAAACTTAACCATGTTTTCTCACATGAAACTGTTATTTTCCCCAAAGTCATTGCTAACTGATACCTACAATGATTAAATAAATCAATTAATTGCATTTCATTCGCATTACTCTTCAAAAGTTTGGGGTCAGTAAGATTTTTAAAAAAAAGTTTTTCAACAGTAATATTGTGAAATATTATTACAATTTAAAACAAATGTTTTCTATTTTAATAGATTTTAAAAGGTAATTTATTCCTGTGATGGCAAAGCTGAATTTCCAGCAGTCGTTACTCCAGTCTTCAGTGTCACATGATCGATCACAAATCATTCTAATATGCTGATTTGGTGATCAAGAATTTATTTGAAACATAAATTTTTTGTAACATTATAAATATATTTACTGTCACTTTTGATCAATTTAATGTGTCCTTGCTGAATAAACTTTTTTTTTTTTTTTCAAAAGACTCCTACTGACCCAAGCTTTTGAACGGTAGTGTATATACAATTTATTTTAATATATTTATTCTCTTCACATGTCTTAAACTCAAAATCCAACACATTCATAGCTTTTGATGTGAAAGGAACCCTTGAGTATTCCAGCGACTCCACCCAGTCTGCCCATGCTGAGACGTGTGTTCTCAAACATACACACTCATAATAACTAGGATAAGTTAAACCTCTCTGGTGTGGGTGGAAATATGAGTGAGACAACAGAACTATGTATAGCTCTATTAAAAAAGATATTTTAGGTCACAGACTCCAGCGGCTTGTCATGCAGAAACTCAAGGCGCTGTGCTGTACGTGTGCATCCACAATTATTTATTTATCAATTCTCAAATATTTAAAATAGTCAAAATATGAACGGGAGTGTAGGAGAAGAAAGACTCCAACATCTGTTGCCTGTGAAAGTGGGTCACTAAACCTTCTACAGCTAATTTACAGCCAAGTGAAGGTTGGATTTTTGGGCTTAATCCAGTATCCGAACACAGTATGAATTTAAGGGGGCTCTCTAGAGATGATGATTTTGGATAGAATGTTTTGACCTTTGACCTTTTGATCCCTTACATCTTGGAGACTCTGTAATGGGCAGTGGTCAGTTTTCCCGTAATGGGATCGTGCACAGTGGCTCGCTTTAGCTATTCACCATTACACAAAGCAAAGAGGAGAGAGAGAGCAAAGGTTGGAAGAGGAGCAAGAACACACAAAAACATGGACAAAGAAAGTGCAAATAAAAAGAATGAAGAGAACAGAAAAGGAGAGAGAAAGAGAGAGAGAGAGAGAGAGAGGGGTCACTTTAGTGTCATTTTCTGAACTGAAGCTATATAAAGAACAGGGACAGAACTGTACACCAGCAGCGATGCAAAATTTGAAATCATTTTGACTCCTTAGTTATTAGCATAAATGAATATGAGTTACTAAATCCTAAACTTTCAAATTGTAATTTCGAATCACTCTGTCCCTGTTCAAGCCCTCTGCACAGACCACATGACAACTACTGCAAGAAAAAGTAACAAAGTAGAGAATTTCTTACTCTTTCTTTCTTTTATCCAGCACCATATGACAAAAAGGCTATTTCTTCCTCTCTGGCAGAGGGTCTTTGGACCGATTCCTCTGAGAGTCACGTTTGTCCAGCACTTTCTTCTCTCTTTTTTTATCTTCCTGTTCCTTCTTCTCTGCCTCTGCCTTTCTCTGCTTCTCTAGCTGGAACTCAAAGTACTTTAGGTTCCCATTGGCCCTCTGGTGATTCGGGTCTGAGATTCATTTCACACACACACAAAGACAATTCCAAGTTAGAAAAAACATATTTTACTGCCATCAGTCATCATTTCCATGTCATGTAAGTTCATTGTTTCTACCATTGTCCTTATTAACCCATATATGTCATTCTTATCATTTATTAATTATAATTTAAGCCCCTTTAAGGCAAGTTAGTTCAAACAACAGTCATCATCACCCCAGGCAAGGTTATTTTCTATGTAGGTAATAGGCACAGGTCCTATCTACTCAAATAAACTAAAAATCAAAAAGATATATACTAAAATTCTGGCCATTCCCTACAAGCCAATAATTATTACTTAACTAAACAACAAAAAAAATAATAAAACATTAAAAATAAAACTCATTTTAAATGAGTGTTAAATGCTACATTTTAAATGCTATAGACATCATAACATTATAATAATGTATCAAATGAAATGTTAATATTTATTTTTAAGATTTTATAAAGATTACATTTGCCCAGTGCTGTTATTGTTAACTATAACTAAAACTAAAAATATAAAAAATTATTTTCATTAAATAAATATGAAATAAAATATAAATATTACATGAAAAACTAAAAAAAGGACAATTAGAAATGCTGCCTTGGCAACTAACTGAAATAAATAACTTTAAAGGGGTCATATGATGCGATTTAAATTTTTCCTTTCTCTTTGGAGTGTTATAAGCTCTTGGTGCATAAAGAAGATCTGTAAAGTTGCAAAGACTAAAGTCTCAAATCCAAAGAGATATTCTTTATAAAAGTTAAGAGTCAACCACGCCTACCTAAAACAGCTCGTTCTAACACGCCCCCACATATCTACGTCACAATGTGGGAAGATTTGCATAACGCCGCCCAAATGTTCACGCAAAGAAAGAAGGCGTAACTTTGATTCTCGCTGTAGTATTGTTGCTGATGCCATGTCGAGACGCTGTGTGTTTCGTTATGAAAGCGAAACTACTTTGTTTGGCCTTCCAAAAGAGGACAATATCTGCTTTGTCATGCCTGGAGCTGATCCGTGCTGATCGCTGAGGAAATACACGGATCGGCTTTCACCATGTGTAAAAAGACAGTACAAGTCACTATAATCCGTGATTATGTCCCCACTGGATGCAACAAATGCCTCGTTTATAATGAGTTTTAATGTTTTTGTCTCGTCGCTCCGGCCGGGACACGGCATCACAGTATGGTAAGGGGCGTAACATTTCCGTCACACGCTTGAGGTATTCGGCCAATCACAACGCACTGGATAGCTGGCCAATCAGAGCACACCTCGCTTTTCAGAACGATGAGCTTTGTAAAAATCAACGCGTTTCAGAAAGGCGGGGCATAGAGCAGAAACAATAATGTACAGTATGTGGAAAATAATGTGTTTTTGGAACGCATAAACACATATATGCATTACACCAAATACACAAAATAATGTTATTTTTAGCAACATCATATGACCTCTTTAAGTACAAAAATTTCTAAAATGAAAATGAATTAAAAAAACTAATATATAATAAAATAACTAAAGCACATAACAAAAATACTAAAACTAAAATCTTAATAAAAACAGAAGAATTGTGGAATTATCTTCTTTACGTGGATTGTGCATCGCACGGCTCTGCAGCGCGGCTGAATCTAATGTTTTGAGGTTTTGAGGTGTATGTGTGGGCTGTCAGTCAACACACCAGTGTGGATATTCACTGTACTTCGGAATTACAGCTACTATGTCTTAGAAATATGTCCAAAATAAGAAGGTTAACCAGAAACTACATTTTTAACCAAAAAAAGTAATGCAGCTTTAAATGATTAGTTAGATTTTGTTTTACCCAGTTTCAGCATCCTCTTGGTGAGCTCGAGGGCTCGCTCTAGTTCCCCCTGCTGGTAGATGGCATAATTTAGGTAGTCCATGACTGAGACCTTGTCTATGTTTAACCAGAAACTACATTTTTAACCAAAAAAAGTTACGTAATGCAGCTTTAAATGATTAGTTAGATTTTGTTTTACCCAGTTTCAGCATCCTCTTGGTGAGCTCGAGGGCTCGCTCTAGTTCCCCCTGCTGGTAGATGGCATAATTTAGGTAGTCCATGACTGAGACCTTGTCTATGGTGGATTCTTCCCCTTCATCCAGCTGTGTGAGGGCCTGAGCCATCCAGAGCTCTGTGTGATAATAATCTGCCTCAGAGTAAGCAATCTTTCCCAGCTCAAAGCAGTCTGCCACTGTCATCCGGCTCTTGTGCACAACACCTGAGGTCACACCAGTGAGGAGACATAAAAACAAATAGTCTCTATAATTACATGTCATATATTGACTTTCGTTGTTCTAACTATCATGAAACTAATATGATTATGATGCTATTTTTTAGATGTCTATTTCACTGTTGTCCCAAAGGACCTCCTTCTCAGCAGTCAATCAACCATTATGCTACAATGAGGGTTACTTTTCTAAATAACCATCTGTGGACACGCATTTGAAACACACATTACTTCCAGGTGAGGTGTAAACAACGAGATGGATTGTAACAACTGGCGTTTTCTTTTCTTTTTTTTATGGCACAGGTTTTATCACTCTATCCCATGGGAACATTACAAAGATTTTCAAAGAGATATATACGCAAGTTATCACAGACACAGCATGATGCTTCTCATAGGGTTCACACAGACTGTGGTAACGCAATGTACTTGATAAAGATATGCACGGTCTGGAATGCATAAACACACAGACATCTACAATTGCTCACCAGGCAGGTCTCCATTAGAGATGGTGTTGGCAGACAGCTGGTATGTGTCCTGTAATCTAAGCAAAGCTTTGGCTGCTCCTGTCTGGTCCTCGTCTGTTGGGAAAAACTGTCTCTGGACGGTCAGATTGGAGATAAACCCTACAAAAGAGAACAAACAGAGAAGAGAGGCTTGACCTTGAGGATTACAAGATTACAACAGATTAAAAGGTTTATAACACATACAGAGACATTTAAGCAATTAATGCAATTACTAATAGCAGTGGGCTGTATGACTAAAATCATAAATCACTGTTACAGTACACTACCATTCAAAGGTTTGGGGTCAGTAAGAAATTCATATTTTTATTCAGCAAGAACACATTAAATTAATCAAAAGTGACAGTAAAGACATTTATAATGTTATAAAAAATTTCAAATAAATGCTGTTCTTTTGAAGTTTATTAATCAAAGTATATTGTAAAAATATCACAAAAATATTAAGCAGCACAACTGTTTTCAACAATGATAAGATTTTTTTTCTTAAGCTCTGAATCTGCATATTAAAATGGCTTCTGAAAAAGCATGTGTCGATGAAGACTGGAGTAACGGCTTCTGAAAATTCAGCTTTTCCATCACAGGAATAAATTACATTTTAAAATATATTCAAATGAAAAACAGTTAATTTTCATTTGCAATAATACTGCAGTATTACTGTTTTCACTGTATATTTGATCAAATAAATGCAGCCTCGGACTTCTTGCAAAACATTAAACAAAAATCGTACCAACCAACAAAAATTTAAAGTGTAGTGTACATCATAGAACATTGTTATTTCTGCTAAAAATTCAACCTGAAAATGTTATATCGATATTTCCTAGCCATGTGGAAAAGGACAATTGATGGCAAGGCAAGGCAAGGCAAGGCAAGGCAAGTTTATTTGTATAGCACATTTCATACACAATGGTAATTCAAAGTGCTTTACATAAAAGGATGGATACAAAACAAATGCAACAGTCATTCTTTAGTAAATGAACAATAAGTCAGATATCAGCACATGAATAGCTTAACATTATGTAACACTTGAAACAGTAACTATATAAACACGTGATATATAAATAAATATATTTTTAAAGAGATGTATAATGTCATTCTGCCCATCACTAATTACTATGTCAGACTTTGAATGTCACTAACCATTGGTGGTGTCTTTCAGCACCAGGCTCTCCAGATCAGCCCACTCACTGTTGAGTCGTTTCATCAGCTTAAAGGCATTGACCGGGTGCCCCAGGAATCCCTCAGGGTCCTGCGTGGCTGTGATTGTCAGTGAGTCCAGTTTGTCTGCCCACCTGTTGCAGGAAAAGAAGCAGAATATTCACCAGCTGTCTAGTTATTTGTGAGGCAAAAGACAATCTCAACTCCCCAAGCAGACAGACATGTTGAACATGTGCGTTTACTCACTCTTTGACCTGCTCTAGTCTATTCTCCTCTTGTCTGATGTATTCTTTTAGTGATGTCACCAGGTCCTTCTCTGTGTACAGTAGGTCTGTCATCTGACCTACAAGTCAAAAAGCCAAATTCAAAAAGTCACAATTTTTCTGATATTTGCTTACTATATATATATATAGCTTGCAAAAAAAACAAAAAAAAACATTGATGCTACCTTTGAATGACCCCTTGGTCACAAGCACTTCCTGCAAGTTTCGAATGTTTGGCAGGATGTATAGCCTAATAAGGAATGGATACAGTACGGAACAAAACAATGGAAGATCAACTCACCTATAGAAGTGAAGAAGTCACTGTGGGCATACAGGGAATGGAAGAGGAAACTCAACAGGAACCAACACAAAGCCATCCTGAGAGAAACAGAGAGTGTCATATGGGATAAATCTAACACAATGCAATGCATCTTTTTGATGATGTTGTAAAAATGTATTTTTTCTGCCTTTTGATGTGTTAACACAATCAGATACGACAGCCAACTCTCAGGGCAAGGAAAATGCATTACTGAACCAATTATCACACTGAAAATACATTGAAAAATTTGGTTTTGGTTGCCAAACCCCCAGCGCACACCCATTGGGATACACATGACCACAGAGTGGTCACTGCAGGATCAGAATTTCGGCACAAAGGTGGAATCCAGAGGGCAAACAAAGAGCACCACACCAGGCCTGTGGGAAAATCCCTTTTGTGTGCTTAAGCCAGCGTCAGCATGTATAAACAAGATGTCACGTTTGTTTGTTGAAAAGGACAACTACGGCAACCAGGGGAAAGCCTCGGGGCAAAGAGAATGCCTCATTAGACAAATATCCTGATTAAACTTACACACACTGAGAGATCCACACAAAGCTGTTATGCACAAAATCATAAGCACCAGTATTATCAGTATTGTTGTATTATCAGTTACAAATGTTGCATCTAAAATGCATATCAGAGTTTAATATTTTGCAGATGTGTCATGGTATGCAAAAAGCATCTGACACATGAAATATGCAGAAGTAATGCCCTTAAGGGGCCTGCTCTTCTGTGCTTGCTCATGTGCTCTGCAGAAGGAACCTGTCTGAACCAGCAGGCATCTTGCATGAACTACTGGTAATACCACATGTCAGAATAAGATGAAGGGTATAAGATCATCATGAAGGATACAATGTAACACGTGAACTTGCATGCCTTAACATAGAGAACTGGCTTTATCATAAAGATCTACATAGAAATTAAAATCTTAAATCAAATAATTGACTTTCAAAGGTAACATCTAGCATTAGAACATCGTCAACTTTCTTTACTATTCAAAGACATCAAGGGAAATCAAGTCAGAACTAATTCCCAGAATAATCTCCTCTAAACCTCATAAACCTAAATAAAAAAAATATATATCTTAAACCTAATCTAAAGAAAAATCTTGATTTTCAATACTGTATTGCAATTACAACTTTTCAGATTTTTTTCACTTTCACCTAATCAAAATTCAATTTATTTTTTGAGAATATTGCTGATAATTGATAATTGTGTTCCTGTGGCTCGGTGGTAGAGCATTCCGTTAGCAGCGCAAAAGGTCGTGGGTTCAATTCCCAGGAAACACACATGCTGGTAAAAAATGCATAGTCTGAATTCACTGTAAGTTGCTTTGGATAAAAGCATCTACTAAATGCATAAATTATTATTATTAATTCATTATTGCTTCATGTGTCCCATAATATCACTTTCTATGCTACTGTCACTATCCTGTTAATCTTTTGTATCCTTTTAACCAAAAGCCAGGTTGAAACAAGTATTAGCAGTGTGTTTGATGAATTGTCATAATCAATATCATCATAATATCAAAATGAGTTCACAATAACTGTCAGTCCTCAAGCAATGGCTAACTTTAATTTTTCATTCCCATCCTTTTAGGCACCCTGTTACAGTTTTGCCCATACTTGTCTGCATATCTTCTTATAGACATATTTACTTAGATTACAGCACTAGTAAATTAATTTCTTACAAATTGCATACAGTAATTCAAAAGGTCCTGCATAATTACAGGAAAGACCCTAGTGGAGTGCGTGAGCTCGTGAGGGTCCAGTATGGAAGCCGGCCGCAGTTCATTGGGTGCTGAGACACGGAACTGCCACGTCTTCGCCCCGCCCCCTCGAAAATTCGAGAAGAACCGGACTGCAGACTCTTCAAAAAGTTCACAGACAACAGATGCGAATTGCGAAAGGAAAAGATCTGTGCAGCAGGACAGATGGGACTTTACTTTATAAAACATGGAATACTCTACTCAGAGTACTCACTGCAGCAGTGGGTCTGTCCATGAAACGTGCTTGACGCAGAGAAACACTTTTAACATATTTGTAACATTATTTCGCAACATACAATGCTGCAAATAATGTAATGTTCGTTTGCCTGGTCCAAATCCGCTTTAGACCACATACTTATTCTTCATAAGAGAAAAAAAAACTTGAAGAGTTTGTCATATATGAAAAACAAAACCCGAAGTCTGACATCTAATCGCTTAATGAGCTTGAAACTAATTTTTACTAAAGATTCAATCACTGACCACTTAAACTGTTTATTATTGTGACTATATTACTGTGTACTTTGAAGAATGAGTGCAAGATAAACTCGTGCACGTGCGCCACATTTTCACAACCAAAAGAGTTTTTCCAACTCTTTTTAGACATCAGAGTTTTTAATATCAAAGGAAGGAGTTATGTTTGTATTGTTGGTATTATGTATCACATTACATTTGCTCTACCGATGAAAAACAACATTGCAACAATAATTATTTTAACAATAAACCAAACGAAATTTCCTGAGAGGTTGGAAAGTAAATATCCTCGTACCTTTCAGGCTGTCACCGCGCGCAGAGAAACAGTGAATCGATCCAGATGTTGCTCTAGTGATGCTGATGAGATGAGATGAGATGAGGAGCTCAGCATGGATGGAGAACTCTTCTGTGTTTACGATGCTTGTGGTGTGCAGCTGGGCTTTATCCGAGAGGCTGCACCGCTCTTCTTCTCGCCTTCTGGCGGTGGGGATTCCGCTGAGCTACGTGCAGAGTCTCACACACTCTCCCAAACTAATGGAACCAGATGGAATTGAACTGCGCATGCGCATAGTACAGTTCCTACATCTCATTCCATAAGGGCCATCCTTCTGATGTGGTACTTGATACAGCTGGGGGTGTTCATTTGTTCTACAGTTTGGATACATATTTAGCACTTTGTACTGACATTGTATATAATACAATTATCCAACATATAGATTTTTTTTTTAAATTGTAGAATCCATTATGCATCCTTCATTAAAGAAATAGTTCACCCAAAAATGTTATGGATAGAGAAGCTTGTGGATTACTTACATTACTTGTGAATTATTGTGGTGTTTTTATATCTCATTCTGACACCACCCATTCACTGCAGAGGGTCAAGTGAGCAATGATGTAATGCTAAATTTCTCCAAATCTACATCTTGGATGGCCTGAGGGTGAGTACATTTTCAGAAAATTTTCATTTTTGGGTAAATTATTCCTTAAAAACCATGCCATTATGTGTCAAGGCTGAATATTTTATGCACTTATTTCACTTTCAGGTATTACACATTTTATCTTTTGTATTTCATAGCTCTGTTGCATAATGAATATGCACTGAAAAAAATGGGAAGTCATTGTTTTATTTGTATTTTTTTACTTCCAGATGAATTTTTTTCTGTGCAAAAAAGGAGTGGATGTTTCCTTCTCTCTTTCTCCTCTAATGCTCTGTCTTTCTCTGTTGCTTCCTCTCATTTTGATTTATAACAACTGTCTGAGATTTATTGTGGTTAAATAAAGTGGCAGCTGCTATTTATCTTTAAAGTTACTCCTGCTGATTTCAATTCTGAATCTGAATGCAACCTTTGCTTTCCAAATGAACTCTGAGCTATAAAAGAAGCAAACGTTTGTCACAAAGCCTGAAGAATGTCTGTACTTTTTCTGTTTGTTTGTGAAACCATACCACAATAGAGATACAATGGCACGCATTTGTGTTATAATGACAGTTTATTGCGCTCAGTGTAATTGATGTAAAAATATTCAGCATTTCCAAATAATTTAAAAGAAATGTTCTGTATTATTTGAAATGCTCATTTACAAAATAAAAATGTTTAATGTTTTAGCACAATCCTTTGAGAGTTGTCTTCAGTATTTTTTTCAATTCGTTCTTTTTTTTTATCAATTATGATTTCTTGTAATACTCCTGTCATCGCAACACTAGCCAAACATCTGGCTCTATACTAAAATGAATTTGGCACGCTCCTGTGAGACTGATTTCCAACTTTTTCTTTATCCCAGTCCTCAGTGTAAATCATTAAGGGCAGAAAAATGTCAAACACTGCAGACTGCAGCTGTGTATGTTCTGTGCTGTTTTTGTTTACTCTACTGATTCAAACTTGTTTTTTACTAACTTTATTGCTTTTTTGTCCATAGATCTCTCTCCTATATTGGAAGCTTATAAACCAAACATTTATATCATTACAAACCTAAACTAGACACAAATACATTTTGTCACCTTTAGTCCCTCATCCTAAAAGAAAAAAAAAAGCATTTACTGTTTTGTACCTGTTTAAACAGTGAAATCCCATCAAAAACTATTACTTTTTTGCTCCCCCCCCCCCATCCTACTTGAATGTTCATCTTACTAGTTTTGAGCAAATATGAAAAATGAGCATGAAGAGGATTCCTCCTTTTTATGTCACTATATTTTCCTTCAATATTTCTCAGAGACGGATGTCATCCAGTGAGGTGAGGCGCTGACCAAACAGCAGTTCCTCATAGTCAGAGAGTTGCCGAAGAAACCCAGCATTTGGGGCAGCGCAAGCACGTCTTTCCTTCAGCCAACGAAAAGCATGTAACAAAGACCAACGGCGATGCTCCATCAGGAATCCCAACGTCAGCACTGAGCTACGACTCCGGCCGAGGCTGCAGTGCACCAACACCCGGCCGCCTGGTGCCCCCGGTGCCCCCCGCAAAGCCTCAGCAATGAACCGAGAAGCTTCTGGAAGGGCCTGCCGAAGATCCTGCTGTGCGTCGTCACTTAGCCGTAGCCGAAGATAGCGTAAAACACTCGGGAAGGCATCTGAGATTTCAGCTGTGGCATTGACCACATGCGTAATGTGAAGGTTTTTGATGATACGGTAGTCATGTGCCTGCGAGGCAGAGCCCTGGTACAGCGCCCCCTCCAGGATTTCAGAGGCATAGATGGTGAGGGAGCGACGCTCTGACTCCAGTAGGACCATGCGAGGGGTGCACAGACACAGAAAGGGATAGAGAAAGTGAAAAGCAGAATAGCCCCCCTGGAGGATTACAGGGTCCATTCCCAAAGCACTCAGCTGGAAGAAACAGTGCTGGAGAGTAGGAGAGTCAGCTCGTGCCTCCTGACTGCCAACTAGAGCACAAAGCCACATATACATCCATAGTTATACATTATTATTTTTATATATTTATCATAATATTTGTACTTTATTGTATTTTTATTATATTATTTTATAAGTATACATTATTTTAACATATTATTTTCATTGTTGTAAATAATACAAAGTTATTATTATTATTATTATTATTAAGTCTAATAAAACAATTAACATAATAATAATAATAATAACAAAGATAAAGATAAATACAATAATTAATATAAATAGTTATATTTATATAAATATACCTTTTAAAAATAACAATAATTTGTTTAAATAATAATAATAATAATTTAGTTAGTAAAATGTCTAAACTGGACTATCAAAATAAGGTGTTACCTATTACACATATTGTCATTTATTTGACATATTATAAATTGTATTTATAAATAACACTTTTTATATTAATTTATCAAATTATTTATCATCGCAATTTTATTTTTAAACATAATGATATAGCGAAATAATATTTTTTTTTAATTATGAGGTTATGTTACACTTTATCAATTATTTATCAATTAATATAAAAGTATTACAATAACTTTTTGTTTATATTATTATTATTATTACCATTTTATTTAATGTAATTAATTATATTTATAAATAATGCATTTATATTGATTTATATATATATATATATATATATATAGCATAACTTCATTTATAAAATGTATTTAGCAATATCATTATTATTATTATTTTAATTAGACAGGTTTTTATTTTTTTAGGTTTTATTTTATTTACATTATGAGAATGTTATACCTGGACTTTGGCCTTCTTCAGCGTATAGCAGTATTATAGAAAACTCCTGCAGCTGAACACAGCTTATCAAACAGCCCAGTTCTGGATGCATCACTGTCACACTGGCACGGGCTGTGACCAGGTGACTCTGCTTATATCTGCACATGTATACACACACACACTAGTTAGTTACCATTAAACTTAAAAGACAGAACCACTCACAGTCCTTTCACTGAACGACGTGTATGTTTATGTGCATCACTGTTACCTCTCTGCAGAGCGGCAGTCCAGTATAAGTATGTAATAGGGATCATGCAGTGAAGGCTGGCCTGCTTCAGCATTCAGGAGGTTGTATACCTGCTGTGGGGTCACATAACCTCTTTCTATATTTACCTTTTCTGGAAGTGCAGGAATCAAAAGCTCTTTCACACAAAAA
>NW_015654491.1:691459-710190 GCF_001515625.1 Sinocyclocheilus rhinocerous
AATGATATAGCGAAATAATAATTTTTTTAATTATGAGGTTATGTTACACTTTATCAATTATTTATCAATTAATATAAAAGTATTACAATAACTTTTTGTTTATATTATTATTATTATTACCATTTTATTTAATGTAATTAATTATATTTATAAATAATGCATTTATATTGATTTATATATATATATATATATATATATAGCATAACTTCATTTATAAAATGTATTTAGCAATATCATTATTATTATTATTTTAATTAGACAGGTTTTTATTTTTTTAGGTTTTATTTTATTTACATTATGAGAATGTTATACCTGGACTTTGGCCTTCTTCAGCGTATAGCAGTATTATAGAAAACTCCTGCAGCTGAACACAGCTTATCAAACAGCCCAGTTCTGGATGCATCACTGTCACACTGGCACGGGCTGTGACCAGATGACTCTGCTTATATCTGCACATGTATACACACACACACTAGTTAGTTACCATTAAACTTAAAAGACAGAACCACTCACAGTCCTTTCACTGAACGACGTGTATGTTTATGTGCATCACTGTTACCTCTCTGCAGAGCGGCAGTCCAGTATAAGTATGTAATAGGGATCATGCAGTGAAGGCTGGCCTGCTTCAGCATTCAGGAGGTTGTATACCTGCTGTGGGGTCACATAACCTCTTTCTATATTTACCTTTTCTGGAAGTGCAGGAATCAGAAGCTCTTTCACACAAAAAAATGAGAAAGCACACACACACACAATTATTTTAACATTTATCACAGACAGTTCCTACAGACAATCAGTATAACAATGTATCTGATATACACACAAGCTGTGATGAGTCATGCAGCGTCTTTATTCTTTAGTTGTGTTGACGTACCTTCAGTGTTCTGAGATGATTCAATGACGTTAATTTGGGAGAGTTTGACAGTTCCATTCATCTCCCTACAGGGGGCGCTGTTCTGAACCTGCAGAGAGCCCCGAGAGCCAGTGGAGCGAACCAAACGACATTTATGAGCTCTGAGGAGAGGGAGAGGGGGAGGGGAGAGAATTCTAGCAATTGATGTGTAAACACTCTATATTCTAGCTAATGTAATCAGCAGTTACACACAGATCCTATCAACCACCAGAGGACAAGAGATGCACTTTAGAGGCAGATCAGGTGAAGTATTTACATTTATTTTCACAATTATATTCAGATATTTTCACAATTCTTTGCCAGTGTCTGCTTTGTTGTTATTTTGTGAACAAATAATAATAATATAAAAAAAATAATAATAAAAATGTTATCAGATGTACTCACCTGGACACCACAATGCCCATGGTTTTGGATGGGAGTCATTCGGGACCGAAGCTCTCTCTCTCTCTTCTATGGGCCCAAAGGTAAGAGAGAGAATGCAACCATCCTGATACACACACTCAAACCAGCACCATGCAAAATACACACTGCCGACAGCATTTCTCTGCTCCGATACATCCAAAATCTACCAAAAAAGACAGGAATGTATGTATATTTTTACATCCTTGTGGTTGTTAAATCGTTCTCCGCATGTCACTGTGTAAAAAAACAACTGCTTTTTTGTTTTTTCCTTTCCATTCTATTCTCTCCCTCCCTCTTTGTCAGGTCCTTATTTTAGCGGGTTGCCGGGGTAATGCGGGACAGTGAAGTGCTCTACATGAGCAGGGGGTGAGCTGGCCATGACAGGTCAGAGTGTCACACGCAGACACTTGTGAATGAAAGTCAAATAACAAAATGCATATATATTTTTAATATAATACAAATAGTTTATTTATCTAAAC
Source organism: Sinocyclocheilus rhinocerous (assembly GCF_001515625.1). Lineage (NCBI taxonomy): Eukaryota > Metazoa > Chordata > Actinopteri > Cypriniformes > Cyprinidae > Sinocyclocheilus > Sinocyclocheilus rhinocerous. The sequence continues at coordinate 693,251 of NW_015654491.1, forward strand.
AAACCAAACCTTTTTTTCTGGGCAAAATATTCTTTAATACACTACTAGTCAAAAGTTTAGAATAATTATGAATTTTTAAATGTTTTTTAAAGACGTTTTGCTCTCCAACGCTGCATTTATTTGATCAAAAATGCAATGACAACAGAAATATAAAATTGTAAAATATAATTACAAATAGTTTTCTATTGTAATATATTTTAAAATGTAATTTATTCCTGTGCAAAGTTACATTTTCTTACTTTTAAGTAATTCTTTTCATTACTTTAGTCTTCAGTGTCACATGATCCTTCAGAAATCATTCTAATATGCTGATTTGGTTCCCAAGAAGCAGTTTTGATTATTATCAAAGTTGAAAACAGTTGTGTTTTCTTTCTTTCTTTTTTTTTTTTTTTGTGGAAATCGTGATACAATACCATTCAAAAGTTTGGGCTAAGTAAGCTTAGAAAAAAAAAGAAAAAGAATGAATTCAAGAAGGATGCATTAAATTGATCAAATGTGGCAATAAAGACATTTATCATGTCACAAAAGATCTCAATCTCAAAAAATGCTGTTCTTTTGAACTTTCTATTCATCAAAGAATGTTTCACGTTTCCACAAAAATATTAAGCAGCAGGAAACAGTTTTCAGCATTGATAATAATGAGAACCATTATTAATATTTAAACACCAACAATAATTGATAATAATTGAGCACTAAATCAGAATATTAGAATGATTTCTGAAGGATCAAAAAGTCCTGAAAATTCAACTTTGCCATCACAGGAATAAATTACTTTTTATCTCATACAGCCCAAATGGAACAAAAAATAATAATTTCTAGAATATTTGGAATGACATAAGGGTGAGTAAATAATGACTTGGGGGGAAAGTCCTTTCAATTATTGACCCACCATCACCATGCCATTCCACAGTACTATGATGTCACCATATCGGTATGTTCTCACTGATATTTGACCTGATTAATAAGTGCTGGGTTGCCATGGTAATGTTGCATTGACTGTCTGTTCCATGATTCTCACCCACCTGTCATGGATATAATGTGCTTGTTTGCCCTCAGTACATTTCTCCATTTATTCTGTGGATCCAGCTGCTAGCCACAAAAATACTTTCATGTGTGCACGCACATATTCAGACAGAAATGTTTGTCGTATTATTAGTAATTAATCATGGACCTAATGAATGTTTTATTTACACTGTTGTAATGCATTCATTTTATCATAGGTCAAACTGGAAGCCATATTAACTTTCAAGCATAACATAAAAGGATCCCTATTCTTTTAATTACCTAAAACAACCGTAGTTGCATCCTGTGATGGTTAAGGTGAGTCACTCAAGTTTAGTCACTCTTAGTATATGAAGGTAGGACGCCACATCCAAATTCAATTTGTCACATCCTCTCTGCTGAGATGCCTCATGTCCAATGTCTCCTTTATTCACAAATGCTGTCTGTGTAGTCATGTCTTGGTTTTGGACAATTTATTCAGTGAATAAATAGAAAGAACTAGTCAAAACTAATGGTAAAATTATGTTTTGTCATAATGTGCACTAGAACAAATTGTGTTGAATATATGATTTGTATACATTCATTTTAATTATTCTATTACTATTATTAACTAATTGCTTTGATCAACATACCTGACCTTTAAAATGGCATATCCTTATTTTCTCTGTATATTTGTGCATTGTGTATTTATGCTTTTGCATAACAAATGTTTGGTTATCAAAGCAATAAAGTTTATAGGTTGAGGAGGGGTGATTGTCATATACAGATGGCATCAGATGGAACATTTTGGCTGACAAATATGCCCTTCTTCTGTCTGTTTTATATTTATAAGGATACCACTTCATTATATGTCCAATAAAGAAACGAGAAGGGAATCCTCTTAAGTAAATAACAGCATGAGTAAAACTATAAAATGTGGAGGTTCCAGAGCATTGTAGATGTAGCCTGTATAGGCTACACAATATATTTTACCACGCCTAAAACGCCTAAATTGTTAATCACCTGCTGGGTTAATTGTGTGTGTGTAGTACACAACAACATAACTGCTTCGGCAATAAGAAATTTTTTTACCAAGCAACGTGATGGGCGTTCATGCTGCGAGGTGACGTATTCAATCATTAACTCCGCTTGTCCTCCGGAGTCTATCGCAGGTTCAGATATATGCGCTCAATAGACGAGAGAGGGAAACGGAAGGACTAAATCCAGGATAAAAATAGATTTGAACGGCCACGGACAAACGGGTGAAAGAAAACCTCTCATCGACCACAGTTAGTTCAAATAATTCGTATTTTTACTTCTTAGGGTGAGAGGGATCAAAGTTCACTCGTGCTCGGTCCCTCATGAGAGACAGGTTTCAGTCAATCCGTGGTGGAATAACAAGATCTCATGACGACAAAAGAGATGTGAGTTGGTCTATCTTATCGTTTTGATATTTTATTTTTATTTTACTTGTTTTGATTCATGTCTATTTTGTTTACTAAAACAGAAAAAAAGTTTAAATGATTAAAAGGGCTTACTTTTTTAATCATGTTTTTATATGTTATAATGTTCTATTGTATTATTCTGTTTTTCGTATTTTCTGTAATTAAATGTCAACTTTAAAAAAATATTTTGGACTTTGTGTTTTACATACAATACTAATTTGCATTACTTATTACAGGACAAAACAGGACATATGGCAAAGTTTTTTGTGTTAATGGCTGAAATGAAGATTACATTGGGCAAAAATAATGGTCAGTGTATTCCATGATAGCCTATTTATGCTGCATTTGATTTCTTGATAAAACTTTTTAAAATCGGTATTACTTTTGTTTGTAATAGTGATGGTGACCATTTTTTGGGATTGTGTTTGTGTGCAGGTAGTTTCACGTCTGTCCTCCATGCCCTGATGCTGTAAAGGGGTTCAAATCAAAAACCATATTCCACTCCACCGGTCCTGGGGTGGGTGGACCACTAGTATGGACCCCTGGCAAAATCTGCTGTCCAGATGGTGAGAACAAATTTATTTGTGACTGAAAGCTTTAATGAACACAAAGCTCAGTTAAAATTTGTGAATATGAATACTAGCTTGTTAATGTGCTATGAATAGTAGCCATAAATGAACATCTTTATCATTAATGCTTGTAAAATTATGCCATTATATTACTTCAGTATCTTTAATGTGATATTCTTAGATTTAGGCTTAATCAATGTACTGTCTGTCCATGTGTGTTTCAGTTCGGCATGGTGGCAGATGCATACGCCGCATGCTCTGAGAGCTTGTGTGTATGAAGTGTGTAAACCTCTGGTGCCACTTCTGCTGGGCATCGCGGCCCTGGTGGCTGTGATTGTGTACGCTCTGGCAGATAATCTACACAGTTTTGTAAGCAGGATCTTCATTCCCCAGTATCACTATCCTTATGCGGTGCCACTTGCATTCATACAGGTACTTTGCCCACACAGCCACATCTTTATCAGTTATTTGTCAGTTTTATGATCTTGAACATGCAGATTTTAAAGCTGCCTTATATAACTAATGATCAGAGGATTTTCCTGGCTTTCTAATGCATTTGGGGTCAGTGCAGAAAGCTCTGGCCAGTTTAAAATAGGGTTATTATAGTTAACTAAAACTAAAACCATTAAAGTTTTTGTTACTTGGGGGGAAAAAAATTATTTCAGCTAATTGCCAAAGCAACATTTATCATTTTAATTTAGTTTAAAATTATGTATAAAATCACTAAAACTGAAATAAAAAATTTAAAAATTAAAATGACAGAAACACACAACAAAATTACTAAAACTTTAACAAAATGAAAATGGAAAATATAAAAATAAAAACTGATTTAAAATATTAATAGAAACTATAGCAGTATATATATAATATAAATAATAAATAAAATCTCAATAAAATAAGACTGGTTTTAAAGTATCTAATTGAATTCAGTTGAAAAGATTAGATTTTTTAAGGCAAAGCTTAAACGAATATAAACAATTCTGTCATTTACTCATAAAGAAATTTTGCAGTATGTTTAAGCTGCTGTTTTACACAATGAAAATTAAAGGGAAGCTCTAATATGGTCAAAAATGCATATAAATGGTCCATAGAACTTCTACATGCTTCTACATTCTACATAACAACTTCTGCTACATTCCATGTTTTCTAAAGTCACACAGTAGATTTCTATCAGCCAAGTTGCTATTCAGTGGAAAATGTCCCATTCAAACATGAGATGTCAAGGTATATTTTGTCAGGATTAATGAGTAAAGAGTCATTTGCATATATATCATATGATCAGTGTTAAGTATACACTCTTAAAAATAAAGGTGCTTCACGATGCCATAGAAGAACCTTTTTGTCTAAATGGTTCCATAAAGAACCTTTAACATCTGAAGAACCTTTCTGTTTCACTAAAGTTCTTTGTGGCAAAAGAAGGTTCTTCAGATTACAAAAAGGTAAGAAAGAGATGGTTCTTTAAAGAACCTTTGACTGAATGGTTCTTTGTGGACCCAAAAATGGTTCTTCTATGGCATCGCTTGAAGAACCTTTTGAAGCACCTTTATTTTTAAGAGTGTATCTCAGTGTGTACATAGATTGTTTGTAGGGTGTAAAGCACAAGACTGGGCAGCTCTCTGATGAATCATTAGGTGTGTTACATGTGACTAGGACTATAAACTGGTGGAGCCGTTTTACTGTTTGTGTTTGAATGTTATGGCTGGCTATGTGTTTAAGATGCAAACAGAATGTCAGAAGTTGACAAATGGAAGATTTGAGGTTAAAATGTATGTCTACAGTGAGGTCAAAGACTGAGAATACTAGTGAAATATATATAATGTTTCATCATTTTAAAATCTTAAACCTTTGTTTATTTCCAGGTTTTTCTATGCAATCTCACAATCTGCATTGGCTCTACTGTATATATAAGGGAAAGAGCAGATTTGTGTGACAGTTCAACAGTTCTCAAAAGTTCACCCTTTTTTTGGTTGTTTTTTTGCAGTTCACTTTTATTCAGTATAAATAATATTCAGTGTATTTCAATGTGCCCTTACAAAAAAGAAGTTTATTCAAGTGTGCTATTAGTATACTTCTTTTAAACTAAAACTAGGAAAGTATACTTTCAGTCTACTTTTTATGTACTTCTCAGACATGGGCTTTATGTACTTCTCAGAAATATACTTAAAGAATGATGTAAAGTTCACTTAAAGAGAATTTACGAGTATACTTGCAGTATAAAACTATACTTCAAAGTGTACTAAAAATTTAAAGTATTTAATTAGTAAACTATCAGTATACCTCTAAGTTCACTTTTCACCTGTACTACTTTTTGGTAAGGGTGGTCATAAAACTGCATGTATAATAGTCATAAAAATGGTCAAATGTTGTTTAAAATAGTGTGATTCAGCTGTTACTGCTTAAATGTCATGTTATCATTTGTTATGTTCATCATTATCCTCTGAAAGTGGTTTTCTTAGGTACACAATGAAAAGTCAGTGGTATATGACTCTCTGGGCATTTATGGCACTGTGTATCAAGTTTTAATCTCCAGTGTGTTTTTAAGCATGTTGAACTTCCTCTTGCTTTTGCTTCCTTCCCATCAGGTATTTTTAAATCTCCTGGCACTGCTAGCTTTGCACGGTGTGGGTCTGATCCACCTGAAGCCTTTTTCACTGAGGCTGGGTGAGCGTTTGTTTGTGCCGGCGGTCTGTGGGAGCGTCCAGTGTGTTCTGGCCATATGGGCTGAAGCCTGTTCCCACTCTGGCCTGTACCCGCTAATCGCCCGTTTCCTCCCAATGGTCAGTGTGAGCTTGGGTCACCTGTTTGCACTGAGTATACCAGGCTCCATCCATGTCTCCTGCCTTCTGACTGTGCTCACTTTTGCCTCAGTCACCGTCACAGGTACACTGTTCATGCTTAATTTGATGTGTTAATTACCATTCTTTGCAACAGTCGGGTAAAAACGATAACATATAACATATAAATGGTAACATGTAAACCTTTAAAAGCAGCTGTTGTGAGCTCAGAAGTTGTTACCCACCTTACAGGGAACTTTCTCAGAACTATGACTGATGTTCTTACAAGGTTCTCTCAAAGTTATACAAACATTATTCCAGTATCGTTAATAGAATGTTTGTTAAAAGTTGTCTGGTCTTTAAGAATACTCTCAAATTGTCTCAAAAAAATACTTAAGGAACCAAAAGTGCTAAAAATGCACTCTGCTGTGAAATTTACTAGCAATTTCGAATTAAAAAAATGTTTCTACATCATACATTTTCAGTGCATGATTGCTTCAAATATCTGTGAAGAGGAATAGGCAATTTTTTTATGTCATCAATCGCAATTATTTTTGTCTTTTCAGAATGTAAAGGACTTCATGCGATGGAGCCGCTGGAGTATGTCTTCTCTCCCCTCAGCCTTGTCCTCCACAGCCTCTCTCTTGCCTGGCTAGCCAAAGTCTCCCAAACGGAACGAGGCCATACCTCGACCTTTGACCTTTACTACACTCTGACAGTGACACGTACCCTCTTATTAGGGTTCCTATGTGTTTTGCACCCTGATGGACCAAAGGCACTGATTCATGGCAACTGGCACAGTCTGCTGTTTCTGGGATACATGCTCGGGATGTTACTGCTGGGTGCTGTGCAGCTTCTCTTTGTGGATGTAACGGCGCTGTATTTTTCTGCTCTCCCAGCAGCCGTGCTGCATGCGACCAGAGGGCTGGTTCTACCCCTGTTCAGTCTGCTATAGGACATACGGACTAATCAGAGTGTAGATCATTCTGAAGAGGAACAGTCTATGTAGAGTAACCAATCAAATACCTGATACCATGATTGATAATAACAGTATTAGAACTTAATTTATAGGCATGACAACCTCATATATATATTATAATTAATATGGTAATACTACCAGCAAGCACTGATGTGCGACTCCTTTCTTCACTTGCACTGAAACTACGACACAACTAAGACACACATCCTACAAATGGGGTGTTTTCATGAAGGAGCTGATACTTAAGTTCTGGAATTAAATTATACAGGTAAAATACAGGTTTCTCTGACCAGCTTTTTTTGTACAGACTAAATTATTATTTCTATGTATCAGCTATAAAAAATTATATATTTTGCATAAAGAAGTGTAAGCCTTTTTAGGACCTTTAGGGTATATCCTAAACCACAATTCTTAATTCTCATTACGGCAATGCAAAAACGATGTTATGGTTGTCTATTAAAAAGTCAGACAGTAAAATATTCATTACTGTATCTGTAATGAAAAATACAAACTAAAAAAATAAAACATATGGACGCATTACAGTAATGAGAATGTAGAATGCGCTTAATTGTCATGAAAATAATTCCAAAATGCAAAAATAATAAACCTTAAAAGGCCCTAAAAATAGCGTAATTTTTCATGCAAAATATATTTTTTGAGGGTGAAATATGATATAAGCATGTTCTTGACAAGCTTTGTGAGATTCACCCAAGTATGCCATTCACCTTAAAATAACCTTACAAACTTAGACCAGAGGAGCCCTTCACTGTTAAAATGCATGGTTTGTAGAAATCACAGCTATAAACTGCAATACAATTTAAGATTATTACAGTAGTGATATATATTGTTCAAATAGAAAACCTGTGACTCATGAATTTATTTAGCTCCTAATATACAGTACAAACTACAGTATTATTGTTAATGTTTGGAGCAAATAAAACACATTGATGAGGCTTTCTCATGACTAAACCAAATTTCCAAGTGTTTCTGTTTTTCTTGTCATATTTTGGTATAAATGTAATTATGACATTTCCAGCACCTTTTCTTTATGATGGAAGCAGTACATAACGCACAGATACAGATCACAAAAGATCCTACTATCTATTTGTATAGTTACCAGCATAGGCCAAAGTCTGCCCGAGTGAGAATCACGAGGTTAAAAAAGTTCAGCATCAGAGCGTTGAGGCTTTGCATCTAATCAGTCATGATTGATTTATCTGTAAAGACTTGGTTAATGTTACACGAGCATGCAGTTTGTTTAGTTTATCAGTAATGCCAGCATAGATAAGCACTGTGAAATATCCCTGTTCTTTTTCTCTGATAGATAGCTGTAGCTCATACTTTCTGTTGTAGTGCATACTTATTGCTTTGATTAATCTCAAAGAAAATTACGTAATCGTAATTAACGAAACACCTCAGAAAAATACCTTTATTCAAAAAGATAATGTAATATTTCATTGAGAACAACATGATACACAATTTCTTAGAGAAGAAATTCCCAGTTAGGTTTTTTATGGAAGTGCTCTGAGTTGAAGGAAACACCAATGCTGGGATGTAATAATTCACAATTCAGTACTGGGTGTGGAGCAGAACACCATAAATATAGCCATCTGATAGAGGAACTGCTGATGTGCACTAGGTGAAGGAACGCTGAGTGCGTGATAAGTCTGTGAGCTGATTTTTCCAACTTCAGTTTGACATATCAGGACTGATCTGCATCAGGTGGGATGTGGATGCCAAGACTCTGCAGTAGGTTAGATGCAGGCCCAGCAAGGCCTGCCTGAGAAGCGAGAGACTCCAGTAAATTTGAAACCAGGTTGAGATCCACATCAAGAGGCTGGATTTCTTCCTCAACAAGCTCTGACCCTGCGTCTGCCAATGAGCTTTTAGATGCATCTGCTGTATTACTGGTCTATAAGGAAAGGGAAGAATAAATAAATCCGATAAAAAGTTTTTAAAAGGTTACATGCACAGGATAAACAACATCTGTGGAGACTCACTCTGTTATTCTGTGTAAAACTTCTGCCAATATTTGTGCTTTGCAGTTCCTGGTCCATTTCATCCATGTATTTCCTCAGATTGTCCAGTGCCTCTGCATCTGCCTGCTTCTGAGACTCGCCATTCTGCACTTCTTCATCCTCGTCCTCTTCATCATCATCCTCAAAGTCGTCAGAGTCTAACTCATCATCCTTACTTCCTGTAAAACATGAAGTGCAAATTATTAGTGCTTTTTTGGTTAGTGCAGATTAGTAGTTGACCGATATATCCACAAGACTGATGTGTCTGCTAATATTTAGCATTTTTTTCTCAAATTCTCTTCCTTCATTAATTTACTGTCTCAGTAAAAATATTAAACAGAACTGTTAAACAAAGGAAAAAGACGTTATACGAAAACATATTACAACATTTGCTTTTCTATTACTAGTAACAGAAAGGCAAAGGTTTTAATACTTTCTTAACTACCGTCAGCATTCAGCGAATACGCATACAGTGTTGGTTCATATTTTTAATAATTTCTTTATTTGTTAAAAATATTATAATAGGATTATAGACAGAATAAAGAAGTTGTTATATGAATAAATGTTTATTTTACAAATGACATTTTTTTCCCCGGTCAAATTATTGTTTTCAACTGTGTGATATCATATACATCGGGTTTCAGCAGATATCAGCATCGGCAATCAAAAAATCTATATCAGTCAACCACTGGTGCAGGCAATTAAATTGGGCATAAAAATAGGCATACATTTGATTTCTAAACAAAATTGCAGTGTTCAGTTTTTTTTTTAATTTACTGGCTTTAACAAACATTTTTTTTAAAAGCGGGATTGATTTAGATGGTCTAATATCACTGAAAATCAAACTTACCTAGCAGTCCATCTAGTGCACTGGTTACTGCATCTGGATCAAAACTGAAGGGCTCAGCCAGGCAAGATCTGAAACACAATCGGTGAAAAAGAAAGACATAAATTATCATGGTGGTACAATAATAACTGGAGTATTGACAATTATTCAGATGGAATATCATTACCTGGGTATTTCAGCTCCTTCATGAGAGGACATGGCATTGATGAAGTTCTTCATGCCTTGCGTTACAGCTATCAGACTGTAGCCAGCTTCTTCCTCCTGAACCTCCTCATCAGGTGCTGTTTTGCGAGTGCCATCGCTCACCCCTCGACCTCCTCTCTCCTCAAGCAGCCTCTCCAGCTCCTGAGGTGAGATGTCTAACCACGCATCACCTACAGGGGGAGATTGAGAGGATTCACTTTCAGCAAAAGCAGTGAAAAAACTACTTAGGCTCAATATTTGATGTCAATATGTGCAGACCACAGAGAAAATGGTACATACTGTCCTCTGGTGGTAGATGTGCCTCTTGATTTTTTAGATCGTCCAAACTGTAGGAGGTGTCCTCCGAGACTTTCAACATCTCTTGACCAGGATTCTGAATAGCAGGGCTTGAGAAAGAGTAACATAAATGTTCGGTCACATGGTCCTTCAGAAATCATTCTAATATGCTGATTTGGTGCTAAAGAAACTTTTCTTATTATTATCAATGTTGAAAACAGTTGTGTAATATTTTATGGAAACTGCAATACATTTTTATGAATAGAAAGTTCAAAAGAAAAGCATTTATTTGAAACAAAAATCTATGTAACATTATAAAAAGTCTTGCCGTCACTTTTGATCAATTTACTACATCCTTGCTGAATAAAAAAAAATATACACACATATATCCCAGTACATTTCCACACAGATAAAGTTAAATAAACTTGATTTTGAAGTGGGACAATGACAAGTCACTCTCACCAGTGAGTGCTGGTTACAGACTGTCTGAAGAAACTCTCTGCTGATGTCATTAGGTCTTTGTATCGAACAGATCCTTCCAGTTCTCCCTGGGTTCACAAAAATACACACACAGATTTAATGAATGAGGTGTTTATGTTTTATTAAATTTGTTTCTCTCAGGCAAAGGAATCTTTGCATCGTCTGAAACTCTTTCCTACCTTAAAGTATCCATTCTTTTTGAGACTATCTAAAAAGCCTCTCCATAGTGGGTTACTGCTGACAGAAGCCTCTTTCTCTGATGAGGACTGTCCACTCTTGGAGCACAGGATTTCAAAGCCATGGGCCTTAGACATGAACAGAAAATAGAATACTGTACTATACTTACAAAATGTTTTACGTGAAAAATCATATTTCTGAGCATATTAAAAAAATCCAATGCTAAAATACTTAGAGAAACAGATGCTCATCTCTGTAAGAGAAAATCTGCATTTTAATAGCTTTCTCTATACATGACTGGAGAACAGGATACCGCATGCCATGAACCCACCAGTTTCATTCCCAACTCGTGAGCTCTGTACTGGGGATGAGAGCGGACAGGAAGCGTGAAACCACTCCGCCGATCTGGAACAAAACGCTGTTGTTGCAGCTGTGCGTACAAGCAGCGAGTAAACTTTACCTTCAGGAAAGGGGGAAGGGAACAGGTTTGTCATTACTGGAGTAATGTTATCAAAACTTACATCAGGTTAAACTACTGTTCAAAAGTTTGAGCTCTGTAAGAATTTCACTGACCCCAAACTTTTGATTGGTAGTGTATGTGACAGAATTCGGCAAGTACTTTCCCTTATAAAGATAAATTCAGAACAAAATTTAGACTGCTTCTTACTGATGTCATAACTCTAGTGTCAGGAGGAAACGTGTGGAAAGTTCGGCAGGCCTGGAGGTCAACAGGGTCACGCAGATAGAAAGCAGACACGGCAGGAGCTATAAGGTCAGGCCTCCTAGACAACACCACAGCAATGCCCGCAGGCACATAACAGTGGGCACAGTGGAAATTCTGCTGGATTTTATCTGGATACCTACAAACATACACAAACGACTGAGTAAAACCTAAAATAAAGATACAGTGCTAAAACAGAAACAATGTCATTTCTTATTTTAAACAATAATGTCATTCTCACCCATCCAGCCTCTTGGCAAGAGCGGCGCGTATGGGCTGTTTGGCTAAACAGCTCTCAGTGTGTGAATGCAGCACCTCTAGAGCCTGCACCACAGTGGGCACTGAGTCTCTGGGCCAGCCAACCTCTCCACAACGTGTGCGGTTGGGTAATATGTGCAGCTCTCCCCGGTACAGAAACACCTGAGAAAGATATTGCCAGACAGAAAAACTGATTAGCCAATGGGAACAGAGTATATATGCACCTCAGGATGATAACAACAACCACCTTACCTTTAAAAACAAAAACAAAAAAGTATTTTTTCCCCTAAAAATGATAACCATCTACCACGGATTAGTAAAAACTGTGGTGATATCAGTGCTGGAATCAAACTGATTATACCATGGCACTAAATGTGTAAGAGCCACTTATTTCTTTATATAGATGTGGAATTCAAAATTGTGAATAAAGTGTAATATAATATTCCAGTATTTCAGAAAACTTTGAAATTGAAGCTCCAATAACATTGCTTGGATACAATTTTTGACAGTATGTTTCCAGTTAATTTTGTTAATAAACAAAAGAAACTTACTGCAATATTCAATGTTATTCAAGTTCAACTCACGCTTACATATCACAGCAAAAGAAATATGACAAATCAGACAGATGCGATTTCAAAAAGATTACCATCTTAATGTATTTCAAGGAGTACCATGGTATTACTGTATCCAATAAAACATGATAATATCATCGTATTACCAATTAAAGTTTCTAATACTAACCCGGTTTTCACTGCTGTCAGGATCCAGCCACTTTGGCAGGTGTTCAGCTGCTTCAATCAGAAGAAACTGGCCATCATTATCATAGACAACAGCAGCTATATCACTAAAGGTGCATGTGATGTGTTTGAGCAGGTAAACGATGAACCATTCGTCCTCCACATTATCACCGAACTCAGTAACACCGCCCAGGTGTGCAGGCACATCTCCTATGGAGTGTAAATGAAGATGCATATTGTGTATAATTGTCTTGTTGCAAATGCAAAAGCAATTTTGGAGAGTCTATACATGTGACTAAGATCATATAAATATATATAAAACGCTAATTATATATATATATATATATATTGCACATATGTAGTTTTTTGGTAGTCACATATACACTCTCTAGAACTACAAAATTGATATACATAAATATACCTTTCTCAGGGTGGTATCTTAGATTGAAGGGCTGATGTTGCCAGATGTACTGCACCAGAAGAGGGGCGATCTCAGCGAGGATGTTTTGCAGGATCTGCTGGAGGAATCTCTCATGGGCTTCTGCGTCTGATGAGTCAGGATGAACCAGAAACAGCTGATACTGGACCGCGTCTTCAGGGATAGAAGGTCTTTGTAAAACATCCATATTGATATCCCCTGAAAGCTGGAAGGGAGCAGCATAGGTCATGTCACTAACGTTAGAGATTCCTGAAACGTGCCTATCGAACGCTATACATCACAGAATTACACAAAACATGTGAAATATGTGTTCATGCAGATGATTACCTGAGAGATTGTATTAGTTATGCGATAGCTTGATCAATAAACGCAATATAGCGGTGACCATGTGGACAGCTCGACATGTTTTGGAGCTTGAGCTCGCGGGATTTTCCTTACACGCCCCGGAAGTGCCGTAGTTTTGGATACAGGTCCTCAGTTCAAAATAAGGGTAATTTTGAGCTATTTGACCATTGACTTTCTCACAAAATACGACTATGAAATAAATTCGTTTATTATTTATTTTTCTTTTCTTTTTTTTTTTTGATCATTTAATATATGAGTATAAAACACTGAAATAATAGATCCTAAAATTTACAATTTAGCAAAATCCATCCATATGGTTAAAACTGTGAACAAAAATGCTGAAATGATTATACAATACCGCTCGAGAGCGAATAATAAATATAAAAAATTAATACCTTTATTAATCAAGGATGCATTAAATTGATCAAAAGGAGCAGAAAATACATTTGTAATGTTACAAAATATGTTTGAAAAAAAAAATAGAATAAATAAATCCTGAAAAAAAATCACACTTTCCACAAAAATATTAAGCAGCACAACTATTTTCAAAATGTTTATTGAGCACCAAATCAGCATATTAGAAGAATGATTTCTGAAGGATTATGTGACAAAGTAATGGCTGCTGAAAATTCAGTTTTGGCATCACAGGAAAAAAAAAATTACATTTTCAAATAGATTCAAATTGAAAACAGTTATTTTAAAATGTAATAATATTTACCAATATTATTTTTACTGCATTTTCATCATATAAATGCAGCCTTGGTAATGGACTACTACTCTCAAAAAAAAAAAATCCTACTAAACCCAAACTTTTAGTGTATATACAAATACAATTCATTATTTACAGAAAAATTACAAAAAATTACAAAAAAAACCCAATTCATTAGAAGAGATAGAGAATAAAAATTAATTGACCTGCTTGTTTGGTTGGTTGTTTAGTCAGGACTTTCAGATAAATATAGAAATATTATATCAAAGTTACACATAGAGAACATAAAAAACGTTTGTGGACAAACAATTACCAAATGTAACAGTTAGTTAGTTAGTTAGTTAGTTAGGCTAGTTATAGAACATAATTTTATGTAAGTCTATTTAAAAACAGTCCCCAGCAAATACTTGACTGTCTGTCAGATGACTCAGTCTTTGTTTGACACATCCATTGCCTCTTTTGGCCTTTATATAGTTCATCTGTTCCCCTGTGTGTTGATGTGGCCATCGGAGAGTCTGTTTGAACCATTTAAAGGCATTATTTAATTTATCTCAGGGTTTAAACAGGTCCATTAGCTGGTCCCCCTGACAGTTATTTTTCAGTTTTGGAAATCCAGCCCCAGGTGTGCATTAGAGCATGGATTAGAGAGAAACCTGCACCTGTGGTTGCGAGTCTCCAGATGACGACATAACATTACAACTCATTTTAGGAGGACTGTATAAAGGAGACCAAGAACAACACACTTCATCTTGAACAAAGACAGCAGGTAAGACATTCTTTACTATCAAAATTCGGTATTGTTTTCTGAATATCTAGACAGATTGTGATAAATGTGCCAGTTTAGACTTAAAACTTACAGAAGAAAACATTCAAGTAACTCAGAATCTATATTTGTACTATTTGAAATCTTAGCTGACCATCATTTTTATAAGACGTTACAACAAATGTTGTTATATCCGTATACTTTCACCCACCACTTTAATCTCTTAAAATTAAAATAGACTTGATTTCCTTTTCATTAACATTTTCATTGTTTAGTATAGAATTGCATGTTTTGAATGGTTTCTGTTGATCTGTGGCATAAATTGTTAGAAACTGGGGTTGAATGTCATCACATTGTACTTTGACTATACATTTAGTGGTTTCGCATCAGACAGGTACCATATTAATATGTTTTAGCTTAATAATGTGGTTTTAATAGATTTATAGAATCAAATGATTGAACACTGTATTTTTCCTATTGTAAGAATCTGAACTGGGAGATAATATATCAACTACAACTAAACAACCCACCCAAAGATCATGACTGTTTACATGAGAGTGCAGTGTTGACTATATCAAATGTCTTTGTTTCAGTTTGAGCATGGAGTGGAAAGGAAGGGTGCTGGTCCAGTTGTTAATGCTAGTGTGTGTGTTGGAGGTTAGTCTTTGCCAGCACTGGTCATACGGTTGGCTTCCTGGTGGAAAGAGAAGTGTTGGTGAAGTGGAGGCAACATTCAGGGTGAGCTTATCCTCTTGTTCTCATCTGTCTGCTAATGTTTGTCCATCCCATTGCATGTCAACTTTGGTCCTTTTTAGCATGGAATCCGAGAAGTGTTGGAACGTGGGGTGGCCATGAAAATAAGAAAATATTCAAAGTACTAAGATGTGTGAGTACTAACATAGAGTAAAACTCTGTCTTTGTCAGATGATGGATTCTGGTGATGCAGTACTGTCTATTCCTGCGGACACTCCAATGGAGCGGCTTTCACCGATACACATAGTAAGTGCATGACTGTTTCTCTTTATTATAGAAAACATCCACAGCTTAATTTCCCAATGTGAAACTGATCATTGATGTCCTTCTATAATGATTACAGGTGAATGAGGTGGACGCTGAAGGTTTGCCTCTGAAAGAACAGAGATTTCCCAACAGACAAGGAAGAGTTTAAATGCATAAAAGACTAAGATAAACCCTTGGAGCCAACCCTGTTGAAAAAACCAGCATATGCTGGTTAGGTATGTTTTGACGCTGGGATGCTGGTTTAAGCTGGTCCTTTGCTGGTCCTTTGCTGGATTATGCTGGTCCTTTGCTGGTTTATGCTGGTCCTTTGCTGGATTAAACTGGTCCTTTGCTGGTTTAAGCTGGTCCTTTGTTGGTGTATGCTGGTCCTTTGCTGGTTTAAGCTGGTCCTTTGCTGGTTTATGCTGGTTTATGCTGGTCCTTTGGGACCAGCATAAACCAGCAAAGGACCAGCATAAACCAGCAAAGGACCAGCATAAACCAGCGTTATCTTATCGCATTTGTTAGTATGATATTTCAGTGTTTTCAAAGCACTGAATAATATGAATAAAACTGCGTTGACTATGAAACTATGAAAACTGAATTAAATTATTTCGGTAAATCAGTAGGCATTGTGTTCTGCTTAACTGACTTGCATCGAGTTTGTCCGAACTGTCAGTAAACCGATTACATCTGTAAGGTTCAATAAAAGTGTGTCAATAATACAAATTATTAGGACTGACAGGTGGTCAAATAGCTGAGCTATTAGCACCTGAACATGTACCTTCTCCAACAGGCCTTCTATATTTGGATTTTAAAATGAGACAGCTTTACACTTCTGATACTGATGACTTTGCTCAGTAGCTTCACATAGTTCCCAAAATGAAAGAATAAAATTCTGTTTTATTCCATGGGAACAACATGTTTTATTGAGTCCTGCCGAAATATCCTATTCATATGATTTAATAAATATACTGCATTGGAGGTAATATATACTGTAAATAAGTAGTGTGCCTAGTTTGTTGAAAATGAATATTAAATGTGCTCAGAGCTGAAGCAAATGTTGCAGTAATTGATCAAATAACCAAAGGACTTTTTCCCAAAATACAGACAAAACACAAGTACACATCCTAACTTTTCTTCCACGTGGTGGCGCTATTGTATCTGGATATGACTACAGTGATTTCAGAAAAAGTTGAAACTTTTTATTTATTTATAT
>NW_015654491.1:710659-714986 GCF_001515625.1 Sinocyclocheilus rhinocerous
TTTATGCACTCATTAGACTGTAATGTATGTTAATATTTAAGACTGAAGCCGATTACATTTGTTGCCAATAAATATATAATAAGTGTTTACAAAAATTAGCCTACCTGTTATCTTATCGCATTTGTTAGTATGATATTTCAGTGTTTTCAAAGCACTGAATAATATGAATAAAACTGCGTTGACTATGAAACTATGAAAACTGAATTAAATTATTTCGGTAAATCAGTAGGCATTGTGTTCTGCTTAACTGACTTGCATCGAGTTTGTCCGAACTGTCAGTAAACCGATTACATCTGTAAGGTTCAATAAAAGTGTGTCAATAATACAAATTATTAGGACTGACAGGTGGTCAAATAGCTGAGCTATTAGCACCTGAACATGTACCTTCTCCAACAGGCCTTCTATATTTGGATTTTAAAATGAGACAGCTTTACACTTCTGATACTGATGACTTTGCTCAGTAGCTTCACATAGTTCCCAAAATGAAGGAAATTCAGAGAGCTGTTAGTATAAGTGAAATTTGAGTGTCAAAGGTGAATCTCTGAGGTGATATCTGGGATTGCATGGTGTGAACGGCACACAGGTGTGACACATTAATCCTATTTAAGTGCTTAGACATTATCACCTCTGAACATGAAGTTTTATGCAGCACCTACACAGCATGATGCATTCACCTGTGACAGATACAAACTGAAAATCTTCTTAGAAAGAATAGGGTCTCAAAGGTGAGGGTTAGTGGTTAGCAAAAACCTGCTCCCTAAATCAGAACCATTTCTTTAAGTAACCCATAACCCATGTGTACAAATGATTCTGACACATTACATGCTTTGAAGATTAAAACAGCAGCATGGGGCTAATGCTGCAAAGGGATCATATTGTAAATCACCATCATTCTATCAATCAATAGAGAATCTTTACTCTTTAATCATAGTTTATTATCATTCTGAACCATTAATGCAGTTTGATCACGTCTTACCCTGACAACTGATTTACAGTAGACTAATTACATGGATACTCCCCCTGGATCATGTCCCTTGTTCAAGTGTAGAGGTAATAGAATGTTAAATGTAAATGTTAAATCTTATACCTTACATGGATTTAACATTTTAACTTGTTTGTTAGAATATGTTATGTTATGTTTGAATATGACATCTCAAAAGAACATCATCCAACATCGCTTCCTGTGAAGTTTTATGCAGTTTGGTCTAAATGCTATTACACCATGAAAATGTTAAACTGTTTATGCAGCAAACCATGCAATAAAAAGACAAACAAAGACAGACACAAAGAAAGACATTTTCAGTTTTTATCATTTAAACTTTATTGGATTTTTTAGAAGCAATCTGAGCCTCGATACACCCATATGATCCTATCACATTTAAAAAAAACATTATAGAGATTAATATAGTATGATATATGGTAGTTAAATTGGAGTGTTGGCTGCATTCACTAAGCTTAACCATTTAACCTGCTACCAAAGTTATTGTAAGAAAACTTCCTATGAAATATCTATTCCTGTTCTAACATTTATGTTACATTCTAAAAGCTGGAAACCTTTTAGAAAAAAAAAAAGTGGTTTGAAACTGTAGCATGTTATTATATGAGTAATATGAATCGCTTGTTGTATTACTCATTTGTAAGTCACTTTAGATATACATCAGGGTTATTATTGTAAACTAAAACGCTGTTACTTGGAATAAAAAAAGTTAATTGAAATGAAATAAATTACACAAATTGGAAATATACGTTTTTCAACTAGATAACATTTGATCCCTGCTAAGACAACTTAATTTACAGCAGGCTAAATAATATACATCCATGTTTTTTATATTTATTGTACAAAATTACACATTAGTCAGGTTTTTAGTAACAAAAACTAAACAGATAAGGTAAATTAAAAATATTATTTAAAAAAAAAGAATAGAAAACAGCAATTTTTTTCTGATCATTTACTGAAAAAGAAAATGAAAGAGTTTCAGACTTTTGTGTGGAAAGTGTCACATGAAATGGATACAAACCTATACAGTTATAAAAGCAGCTCCCACACTCCATTGAATGATTTGAAATTATAGGGAGGGTTTGTGTTCACTGAGCATGATCCAACTGTTTTATTCTGTCAGGCACAAATTGCTCTTTTGTAAGGTGGCATGAAACCGTATGTGAAGGCTTAGTGAGAGATCAGCTCAGCCTGAGGCAGTGGAAGCAGCACATGTCACATGTGATCAAACACAATATATAGCAGTATCACACCACTGACTGTGGAGATCTCCCCAGGGACGCCCCTCCTTCATCCTCCCATTAAAGAGATCATGACTGTCTGTGACATCCAGAGGAACTTTCTCAGGCGATTCTTAGACTATTTCATCAGAAATCTTTGGTATTTGTGCTCAAGAGAATAACTGAATTTGCGTTAGGTTAGACATATTATGGAGTAGCACACAATAAAACTATTAATATAGCATGCAAAAATAACTAAATAAAATAAAAATAATATGGCAATAAAAACAATCAAAATAACTATTTTCTATTTGAATATATTTTGAAATGTAATTTATTCCGGTAATGGTAAAGCTGATTTTTCAAAAGCCATTGCTCCAGTCTTCAGTGTCACATGATACTTCAGAAATCATTGTAATATGCTGATTCGGTGCTCAATTATTATCAATTATGATTGGCAATCAACTATCAATAATGGTTCTGATTATAAATGTTTAAAACATTTATATATGTTGTTTAATTTTTGCTTTACAGAGCTGTTTATTATCTTAAGACATTTATATATAAATTTATTTCAAGTAATTTTCCATAATCCTTTGGATTAAACAGCAGGTCTACAAAATGATTTTTCATATCACATTTTAACAATGTCAATGTAACACTGACAACCAGAACAACAACTAATCAAACCACCTACTCTCAAAAACACAATCACTGCATCAACTTAAAAAAAAAATTTACCTGCATACTGCAATTAAAGTAAATAAACACTAATTATAATTAACTGCCATATACAATATATGGATTATAACAAAGACTGTGTTTGCTAAAGTGTAATATAATTTGTCCAATCAATCAAAAAATTTAATGAACAAAAAGTTTGTGGACAAACTGAGAAGCAGTGTGAAGTGGTTTTGGGGTCCATCGGATGGATTTTTCACTCTTTGATGCATTGAGCTCCAATGCTTTTTTTCATGAGTGAGCAACCAAACTTTAATATCATCTCCCTTTCCTCCCATATATGAGCCACTGCCCCCTGAACTATGCAGCACCCGGTGGCACGGCACGATCAGGGGAATCTGAGTGAACAACACAGACAAGACTGCATCAAATGAGAAAAAATACCTCAAGATAAATCAATCTGTCATGATCATTGCAACAAACTCACCGGGTTATTCTTCATGGCTGAACCCACTGCTCGCACAGCTTTTGGATTCCCAATCATATCAGCAAGCAGCTTGTAGGAGACCGTTTTACCAAGTCCCACTTCCTTAAACAGAGTCCACAGCACATGTGCTTTAAAAGAGTCTGAGAAAGAGAGAGAGGAAAACAGTGGCACTTAAAATCCTTGTTTTTGCTGTAAGTGAACTACGGGTGTAGTGGAGTAGTGTGTGTATGTGACTAACCACTCTGCATTAGCGGATTGTGTAAGGTAGGCAAAGGAAGAGCACTGACGGACTCGGGTTTCATGAAGTAGCACTGAAGCCAGTCAACACAGTGCTGTAACTCAGGGCTTATTTCTGACTGGCCAACAGGGTGTACACTACAACAGGATACACATTAACTGAAAAAAGGAAAATTTGCTGAAAATGCACTGAATATGTAGATTAATTTGTTTCTTCATCAAACCAGATTTTGGATAAATGTAGCTTAATCACTTGCTCACTAATGGATCCTCTATAGTGAATGGGTGTCGTCAGAATGAGAGTTCAAGCAGCTGATAAGAGCATAATCCACATTGATGGACTCAAATCCATCAATACACGTCTTGTGAAGCAGGTTATGTTTCGAGCGCTTCGAAACTGAATCATTTTGAGAAACAAATGGTTCAATTGATTCAGACTTTCGAATAGCTTCGTTCCCCTCCACTACTAGCAGCACTACTGTTTACGTGTGGATTGCATGTTATGACTGGCTGACAGTCTGTGTCATGTTTGTGAGAGTACCTCTCGTCCTTGTCTGTTCCCAGTTTGATATTAATGGTAGTGATGACCGGTTCGCGAACGAATCGTTCAATTTAACCGGTTCTTCTTAGTGAACCGGTTGAACCAGTTCACCAAATCGGACTGAATCGTTTGAAACGGTTCG
Organism: Sinocyclocheilus rhinocerous; assembly: GCF_001515625.1. Classification (NCBI taxonomy): domain Eukaryota; kingdom Metazoa; phylum Chordata; class Actinopteri; order Cypriniformes; family Cyprinidae; genus Sinocyclocheilus; species Sinocyclocheilus rhinocerous. The sequence continues at coordinate 714,965 of NW_015654491.1, forward strand.
CGTCTCCAGGGAGCATTAATCC
>NW_015654491.1:715171-717531 GCF_001515625.1 Sinocyclocheilus rhinocerous
AATGTACACGCCCACTGCTGGAGCGGTTCTCGTTCTCGAGTCAAGAACCGGTTGCATCGGTTTTCGGATCACCAGTACGCTGAACCGAGAACCGTTTCTTTCGGACACGTCCGATTTGAGAACCGGTGAGCTGATGATACTGCGCATGCGTGTAATTTTTCAAGAGGACGAAAAGCATGTTATCCAAGTATTTTGTTAAACATCAGAAAGTGTGATAATATAAATATATTTTATTTTAGTTTTTTAAAAAAGATTAATGTATCTAATCTGTGTACTTTGTTCAGTTGAAGATTCTGTTAGGTTATAGGCCAAAGGGGTTTGTCAGGGAAGTTGGACAATAATTAAGACTACGTTATATAGGAATAAGGGATGATTTATGAAATACCTGTACTGTAATTATAGTTAACGATGACACATTCACAAATTGAGTTTGTAGTAAATAGAACATGAACACGAGTAGAGCAGCTGATACTGAGTGCGTGCAGCGTGCCGGTTAGAACGGTTCTCGTTCTCGAGTCAAGAATCGGTTGCATCGGTTTTCGGATCACCAGTACACTGAACCGAGAACCGTTTCTTTCGGACATGTCCGATTTGAGAACCGATGAGCTGATGATACTGCGCATGCGTGATTCAGCGTGAAGCTACCGAACAGATTGCCTACTATGACTGACACAGCACGTCTGAACCGAACTGGTTCTTTTGGACAACTGATTCTGTGCTAATGTTATGAGCGCGGGTAAACCGAAGACTTGAATGAAGGGCAATCCGGCGAAACGTAAATTTACTTAATTACAAATAAACCGTAATGGATTATACATAGTAAGTGGAGCATAGTTTCTGCGCTGATGAAGACTAATTTATTGACGTCATAACTGTAAAACATCCTAGTTTGCAGATCACTGCCTGTATATGTGTTGATGCTTTAGATACAAAAATCCAAATTGTAAGAAACGTATCAGATTATAATGATGTTTTAATTGACTGATGTTATGATTACTGACTTTATATTTGAATGTGTTAAGCCCGCGATAGACTTGACGCCATTACGTCATCGCCAATGACGTCATTACGTCGAGCGTAAAAGAACCGGTGAACCGGTTTTTTCAACCGGTTTATTGAATCGAACTGTCCGAAAGAACCGGTTCGCGGAAAAGAACCGAACTTCCCATCACTAATTAATGGTATGAACTCCCTTCTCACAGCCGTTCAGCAGGATTTCCCCTACTGGCGAGCAGAGTCACTTCACGCAGCACACAAGAACCGCTGTCAGACATCACATCACAAACTGCACACAGCAAGCAATCTGCTGTCAAAACGCTGTTAAACACATGCAATATATACTGAAGTCATGTGTGACAAAAACTCGAAAGCGCACAAGCAGCTGTCAACTATCATAGTCCCACATGTGCACGCTCAAAACATAAAGTTACCTTTTCACGCAGAAGTAAAATGTCAGTTATTTAGATATCACCGACAGTTAATGCAAGATGGCATTACTTTTTATTACAGTTGTGAGCGTATTAACAAAGAGAAAAATAATTAAAACACTACCTACATGATTACAACAAACAATGAACGCCAGGGACTTTCACTTCCTGCTTAGAAAACGTGTTAAAGGGGTCCTATTATGCTTTTTCACTTTTTTAATTTTAGTCAGTGTGTAGCAGAGGTGGGACCAAGTCGTTGTTTTGCAAGTCACAAGTAAGTCTCGCGTCTTTGCATTCAAGTCTCGAGTCAAGTCCCGAGTCAAGACAGACAAGTCCAAGTCGAGTTGCAAGTCCTCAACTTTTAGCTTCAAGTCTTAAACAAGTCATTAGTGCTCTTTGCCCAAATTAGTGTCTCAGTATTAATTACCATATCAAATTCATAGTAATTTATTTCAGGAAGGCAGGTAGAATATGTTTGATAGTTCAATTTCATGTGAGATGGGTGCCCTTAGTAAAACTACTCAAGTTCAGTTTAGGGATTGTGCCAAAATAGGACAAGCAGTGAAAAAAAAAACTATTTTATTAGTAACAGAATAGCAAAGACAACATAATTTCATAGAAATAACAGCTGCAACATACTTTGCATGTGTGCATAAGAATAAATACTTCTAGGTGTTATATCGAAGCCAATGAGACATTATTTGGAACCTCAATGAAACAGATTTAAAAATATGTGAGCGGAAACGCAGAAAGAACAGCTTTGAAAGAACTCGAAGAAATAACTGCAAACATACTTTGCAAGTGAGAGGAAACATGCAATATGGATGCAGACAAACTCATGAAGACAATCATTCAAAAATGCTGTGCTACCATCCTTTATAACTAAGAGCAACAAAGACAAAATCGTTTAATAGAAAAAAAATGTTGTACGTT
>NW_015654491.1:718749-732763 GCF_001515625.1 Sinocyclocheilus rhinocerous
TTTTTTTCACCTCCGTGCCCAAACGTCTTTGTTTGGGCTTCCGAAAGCGGATGATGTCAGGAAACAGTGGTTGCAATTTATTTTTTAACTCTGTCCCTGAGCATTATAACCCCAATTTGCTATTGTGTGCTATGCATTTTACTGAGGACAGCTTCCACAACATGAGGGAGTAGGCTACAGTGCCTGTCGGATTCACCAAAAAGCTTTTGTTGAAAGACGGAGCAAGGGGCATTGCAGTACTGAAACACCGTCTAAGCTGTTCGCCAATCACAACGCACTGGGACAGCTAACCAATCACAACCCATTTTGTTTTTCGGAAGGCGGACCTTCATCAAAGCCGGGACTAATCGAGCCGTTTGTGCCAGGATGGGGAGAAAGGTATTTTAATAATGTAAAATATGTGGGAAATAATGCGTTTTTCGAACCACCAAGCATGAGAGCATGTTCTAGGCTAGTACACCCCCAAAACAAAATCAAGACTTTGTAAAAGAGCTTAATAGGACCCCTTTAAACGATGTCAGGACACCCGACCAATCAGAGCACAGCATATTTGCGCTCAGCTCTGTGATTGGACAATTTTGCTTTCAATCTGCCTCCAGCAGTGGTATATGATGACATATTTAATGTCCATGTTTGTCTAGCAAATCTTGATAACAGAAACATGATAATATACTTAATTTATACATTAACTCTTATTATTAAGGAGAATAACTATATTTGTACTCTCGTTTTGCACACCATTTCATAAAGACAAACGTGAACAAAAAGATAAATCACATTGGTACTGTTGTGAAGGGGTTTAGGTGAATGTGCACAGCCTCCTCTCTCACACACAGGGAGGACTCACTCATGCTCTCAGATTTATGAGACAAACTCCATGTTCAGCGTTTGGTTTTATTTTTGATGCCTCATCCTTATAGTAAAACTTGATTGTTTGAAGGAGAGCTAATTTGAGAATTCAGTGAAGGATCTTATAGAACCTCCCCTGCCATAAGAACAATTTTCAACCTATATGAGAATTTAATGAGACATGAAGAATAGACTTGTAGAGACACAGGCCATGTTAAACTTGGGCTGAAATGAATCCTTAGTTTAGTATCAATCCATGTCCTATGTTTTGATCATTTTTCTTTTCCTTAAATAATAGTAAGTTTTAGCAGATAAATGTTCCTGGAAAAGCTTGGTTTAACTGTAGGAAAATGTCACTGATGACTGAAATAATGGCTGCGGAAAATTCTGCGTTGCCATCACATGAATAAATTACATTTTAAAACATATTAAAATAGAAGTTATTTTAAATAGTAATAATATTTCACAATATTATATCAAATAAATGCAACCTTGGTGAGCATAAGAGGAAAGCTTACTGACCCCCAAACTTTTGAATGATAGTTTAAATGTAAACATTTCTAGTGCTCAGGACAACTGAGGGATTAAGTAGCCAATCAGAACTCAGCAAGATGACACACAAACACAAAGTTACCATACATAGGTAATATTTATATTTAATGGCTTGGGCACAGACCACAAATACAATAATAATAGAGAGGTGCATATTGTAGACATTTAACCAAAAAATGTTGCTTTATCACCAACCAACATGATTTCACATATTTCACATATTATTTGCTTTTGTATTGCCTGCACTGAGAGAACCTTGTTCCTTGAACCTTGTTCCCTGACTACAAAGATCACAACTTCTGAATGGAGTTTTGTCCATGTGAGAGTGTGACTGGTGTCACTGGTCCATTCCAGGCTGTAAAAGACAAACAGAGAATAGACATGAGTCTGTCAAACGTGCACACTCCACAACTATTCATGTGTGTATGTACTGTCACACTCCCTAAGGTAGTATTGGGTAGACAAAAAGAGCAGGAGAGAGGAGTTTGTGTGTAAAAACAAGCATGTCATGTGCCATTACCGTGCAGATGGGAAGACTTGAAGCTTGTGCTGTTGAGCACTGCAGCTTCAGAACTGGAGCAAATGCACTTTTTTGCTTCACTACAGAAATGCATGAAAGAAAAGGAGACAAGGAAGGTCTAAATGAACATCTTCAGGATGAGTGTAAATAATTCATTCTGATCATTACGCAATTTGACCATAATTCAGTTGGAATATCTTGATTTATAATTATGTTCAAAAATAAACGGAAATGTGTCCATAGTATATATGGGTTTTTACAACTGAAAATAATTTTAAAAATGTATTTTGTGTAAGTATAATTGGGTTAATTATAAATGCTAATTACATTCTGGGTTGTGAAGCATATTTGAATGCAATGAAGTAGAATTAAATTGAACTTAAATTCAGATAAATTCATAATTCAATGTTAACCAACTTTGAATGCTGACTCTGATAAAAAAAAAAAAGTTAAAAAGTTTGACAGTTACAGACAGAGAGAAAGATGTGTTCTTACCGATGTAGTGTTGTGTGTCTGCTGTGGGACTCTCTAAGAACGGCTGTGTGGCAGCCACAGAGAAGTTTGACACAGAAGGGCGTGCATGTGTTTGTGTGTGCCCAGCCATGGACGGGTGTGTTTTTGAGTGTGTGTGCCTTTGCATAGAGGAGTGTGCATGCGAATGTGTGTGTCCATTCATGCACGTGTTGGTATTATTGAATTCAGACTGTTGGGATGTGCTGCCTGCAATGAAGCCACTGCTTGAACTCTGACTGAAACCCACTGAAACAGACATTGAGAGACATTCATTTATTAACACACTGTTGTGGGACATATGTACCATACTCACATGTATACATACGGCATACCTCGTTCTACATCCTGTGAAACTTCTGTGTTCACGGGTAACTGTGCATCAAAGTAGTTAACACCCATCATTCTGTGTGAATTTGTGTGGGATGGGTTTTGTGGGATGGCGTGGAGTACCTCATGCTTCAGAATCATCTCCTATTGCCAGACACAAAAGCACAGAAATAACATCACTTCCCACTCTGGATTTCAGCAGCAAACGGTACTGTATATTGGGATAGCAAGCCTGAGTAAAAAATCAAAATGTTATGTTGACCTGGTTGTTGTGAGGCATTCCATAAAACATGTCTAAGAGATCAGCTGCTCTCTTCAGTAAGACCTCCTGTCAATCAAAAATCATTTGTAATTGTATTTCCAAGTGTCAAATAAAATCCCCTTTTGGAGAGTTAAATTTATAGACATGCTATTTCATGACTTGAAATTGAATTAAACATTTAAAACACAATCTAGAACAATTAAAATGGACAACACCGAATTTGGGAAGAAATTAACTTTTGGTAGTCTTTATATGTCGCCTGGATGATAATGAATGACCTTCTGCAGCCGCTGGAACCCGTAGTCAATGGTTGGCTCATTTAAAGCTTAAACAGAGAAACATTTTCAGCCAGTATCAGCCAGCAACAAAACAAATGAGATTGTCTGAGCTTCCAAAAAGGCATTATATAACAGGAAAAAAATCTAATAACTATGGTTACAGTAAATTGAAAGAATATTCCAAACTCTATAATTCCTACCAGTGTAAATGAAGCGTCCTGGAGGTCCCCTACAGAACTGTTTGGATTTGTAGGACAGTGTAACTTCTACAACACCAGGGATGTGACGAGGTGGAGTCTGCACACGAATCGCATGTGGTGTGATGACCTATAACAAAACCAAAAAAGTCATCACCCTCATGGGAAGTACAAATCCTGAGTCTGCATATCTCTCTCTGTGGAGGCTCCTTTCATTTACATCAAGATTTGAAAATTACTGAAGGCAAGTTTATTGGAAACACTGTATTTCACACCTTCCAAAATTTGCAATGATCTGTGGGAGATCTGTAGTGAATGATGTACAAAAAAATTAACAAATGGAACAAGGAAGCTAAAAATGAAACAAAAATGTATTTATAGCAATTCTTTGTTTGACAACAGAGATTGAGACTGTGACACACCTCACTCCAGACCATCACTGTTCCAAAAACCACCTGAAGACCATCAAAGAACTGATCTCCAATAATAATCACTGAGGCTCCACCTGACGTCCAACCTTCACTCGGACTGATAGCCTTAATGCAGGGGACCTCAGCTAAATTAACACACAAATATTAGCTCAATATGCTGAATAAGGGTATTGCACTTTAGAGACAGACCTACATAAACAACAGCAAATTTATACTAAAAAATCCTAAACAAACAAACAAAAAAATATTGTATACTCTTCTTCTACTGTGTATTTACCTACACATTATCATATGAACAGTCAGTAACCACCCTGATTTGAATTGCATAGTTAGTCGTGTGTGTTTGATTTTGCACTGAATCATTAGTAATCATAGAATTATTAGAACAATTTTTGTAATTACTGTACCTTCAGTCAGCTCAAACCTTCTTGGTCTTCTGCCATGTTTTGAATTGTTATGGACAAATATGTTATCTGAAATGGTTAGAATGTGGCCCTTAACAGAGGCTGTGGTAGAGACCAGCACCTGCAATGCACAGGACATTTCACTAGTAGTCTAGTGCAGGAAATGTTGGGCACAAATGGACATTTTGATGTGGCACAAGGATTGTAAAAAAACAGTACATAAATTGAATGAAGTAAAGTAATAGTGTTAGCTACATTTATAGTTTTTACTATCGTACTTCTGCAGGGCAATTCAGTACCATAAGGGACAGCCTTTTTCATTAAATATTTCATGTTGATTAAACAGATCTATTATGAGACACATTTATAGACATCAGTGATATGAATATACAATATGAACTTGTGTGTGTACCTGGAAACGACGTGTGTCTCGTGGGTTCCCTGCATTCTTCAGGCAATTTTGATTACATTTGAGAAAACATTTCAGGAAGAACCTAGGTATGTAATGAAAAGAAAACATGCAAACATGTGAAGGTATTTGTGGATCAAGGAATAGAGAAAAACTGTCACTGATAAAATGATGCAAGAAGATAAAAAATATTAGAAACTGAGAATTGGAGAGATGAAGGAGTACAATCTGTCTGTCTGCTTTTTATCCTTAAAGATGACAAATCCCAGTTTCTTTAAATAATAACTTTATAAGTAATAACAATAAACATTTTCTTTCCTTTATTGTACTTACACATAATCTTACAGAATGCAGCTGATTGTCCTACCGGTCAATAATGATGGGGTCTGATGGTGTTTCGTTCCTGTTTCCACAACTTTTCTTATCACAACATCGGCTGAAAATTCACATTTATAAATTAACACAATTATCACTGCATCAACTGTAAAAAAAATAATAACCGGCATATTATAATTACAGCAAATAAACACTAATTTGTAAGACTATTTTATGACATTGTGTTTGTTTGCATGAGATTGCATGAGTTAATTGTGCGCTTTAATGTTGTTTGACACTAGTTACCTGCACATTATCTCATGAGTGAGAAGAACACGACACATTTCAGGGTTTTTATCTTGACCTTCAAACACAATTGCCTGAAAGAATAAAAACAACACCAGGTTAATGTTATGCAAATAAAATATATAAATATATCATGTAAATATTTACGTGTATTTCAGTGAAAATATCATCTGAGCTCTGTAGACAACACACCCACATATAACATTGGTAAATTATATATTATATATCAATTACACGATCACTTCAGAATTATGACATTTTTTGAAACATTTAGTCTTGACTGAAGCGGTCTTTTTGTGCTAAGACATAACATATTCTTGCAAGTAATATTACAGTGCATAAATTGTTTTACCTGTTTGGTCACAGAGTCTATCAAACGGATGTATAGATCTTGCTCAGTTCTGACACCTAAAAGACGTCAATTAAATGAATAACACAGCAACAATACTGAACATCATATAAATGAAAGTTGTATTTTCAAAGGAAGTGTATTTCTTAAAGTAGACTATTCTAAAGCAGTCCACACGTTATACAGTACTCACCATTGTTGTACAGTAACTGGAGTTTGTAACGGATTCCATTATTTGTCTTTAAACCTACTGGCTCCTAAATCAAACGGATGAATAAACAAATATATGCTTTGTCTTACATGGCATCATAACTTCTAATTAGGAATTTCTCATTTTTAATTTTCTAAATCCAGTATTTCATAGATTCCGCATTTCTCTTCACCTTCTCCTTTTCAACAAAGGCCACAAATGCAGTGTGCTCTATCTCCACAGATTCATTTAAAATTCCATTTTATCTTTGAAACTGGCGCGGAACATATTTATTAAAAAAAAAAAAAAAAGTCGTACTAAATATTTTCAAATAACCCTTTGATACAATTTATCAACCGCTTGTTTATCACATTAAGTTACTGATCATATATAAAAATGGTTCGTTTTCCAGTTAACTTTTCTGAGGTGTCTATATATCACTCGTGTTACATTTTTTATTATATACTAAATATTTAATACTAAATATTTTAATAAGATAATGAATAGCAGATATTTTCACAACGCAATTTGTCAAGTAATATTACAAATAAATATTTAGAATTTTCTTGTGTCGTTTTGAAACTTTAATGCAAAAACACATTCGAACATCACGAGGTTAAGCATTTTTTTTTAAATGCTGAACAGCGAAGAATTTTTGTATGTGTGAAATAAGTGCACAAACGCCTGCAGGTTTCTTAGAAAATGTTCCGCATTAGAAAGGCATTAATGAATCCTCCTGCTGTTCAAAATGTCAAATCATCAATTTAATATATTTCTTTTCTCTCCTTCCCAAACTAACCCACTAGCATACGTATAGCAGTTATACATCCATATTCTGATCACCTAGGCTGTGCATCCATGCTGTTTCAATTACCCACTCTGTACATGTAATTTGATCATTAACACCCGTCATAGCCGTGTTCGTTTATCATTAAGCAGAATTTAATAATTCAAGCAGTTTAGTTTATTTTAGATAGCATTGCTATGCTGAATATGTAGGTCTCCACAGTCATCCATTGTCTGGGGTAGTTCATTCTCTGTGAAGAAAGAAAATACTGGCAGCCTATAATTAAATCGATGTTGCCATTAATCATATTGCCTGAAAATGTCTGTAACACTAATTCTGTTTGGTACGTTTGAAATAAAAGTTATAAGAAGTGTCAACTCCAACCAAAAACCAAACAGAAAATCGGATTACACCGCCACCTGCTGTCCCTGAAATGCCAGTACAAAAATTGAGACTTGGTAGCAAGTTAAACATGGTTAATTTTCTATTTAAATATTTGCTTTTATGTACTTAGTTGGATGGATGCAAAAAAATGCGAAAGTACTTCTCTTTTCAACAAAAAAAGAATTTGAAGATTACTATTTTGGCAGCACAGTTTATTAGTTTTCCACAGCATGTCACATTAGAGTAAATGTCAGAATAAGTATTTATATGCCTCTGAATTTTCTGTCAAACATACATTTGCATTTTTCAAAAATAATGATTTAAAATGTTATTTAAAAAGCAGGTCAGCTGAAGGACTACAATGTGACCTGGTCAGTAAAATAATCTTCATGCTCATGTCTTTAATGTAACAAACACTTTTAATTCCAAGCAAAAAAAGATGAAATCTATTAGGCATATTTCCTGGTTAATCTAACCTGATACCCATACAGAACTGGATTAATCTTTTTTAATTCTGTGCCAAAGTCCCCACAGGAGAACCAAAGAAAAAAAATAATGCTGAGAGTTTCCATCTTTCCTCATATTTTCACAGTGTCCTCTTACATAGTCCTGCATTTCTCCTGGAGGAAAACTAAAGGGTTCCAGGCTGTCAGGTTCTTTCTAGAGACACTGACACACAGCATACACACACACACACACACACACACTCATGTGCTATGACTCAGATAACAGAGCACTGAGTGGAAAGGCGTCGTCCAATACAGATCCTGCAGAGAGAGAAAGATTAAAAATAGTCAAACTGTGAACAAAAGTGTGGCAAACATAAAGTCAGAATTTATAAGTGAAAAAGTGTCTCACCCCAACCCAAGCATGAGAATGTGTGTCAAAACTAGGGAGGGTAACAGTAACTTCAGCAAGTTTGTGTTAATTTCCTTGTCATTTTTTTCTGTGTTTTCGCTGCACATTCTGTTCCGTTTTGGCCGTTTAATAATAAATGCTGTGGGTGGAACATTCTCTGGCCGGCTGGACCAGTCACAGATCCTTGCGACAGCCTCAGCTTCCTGTTTGCTTTCTGCTACAACTTCCCCCTGGAACAGAAAGAGCAAAGCTTCAAAATAAAATCTGATCTTTTAGTAATCGAAGATGTAGATGTGTTTGTTGAGATTTGGAGAAATTTAGCATTACACGACTTGCTCACCAATGGATCCTCTGCAGTGAATGGGTGCCGTCAGAATGAGTTTAAACAGCTGATAAAAACATCACATTAATCCACAAACAATCCACACGACTCCAATTCCTCAATTAACGTGTTGTTTAGTGAAAAGCTGCGAGTTTGTAAGAAACAAATCCATCATTAAGGCATTTTAACTTTAAAGGGGTCATATGATGCTGCTAAAAAGAACATTATTTTGTGTATTTGGTGTAATGAAATGTGTTTATGCGGTTTAAAGTTAAAAAAACACATTATTTTCCACATACTGTACATTATTGTTTCTCCTCTATGCCCCGCCTTTTTGAAACGCGTCGATTTTTACAAAACTAATCGGTCTGAAAAGCGAGGTGTGCTCTGATTAGCCAGCTATCCAGTGCGTTATGATTGGCCGAATACCTCAAGCGTGAGACAGAAATGTTATGCCCCTCACCATACTGTTGATGCTGTGTCCGGCCGGAGCGAGAACGAGCCGTTTTAGGTAGGTGTGGCTAACTCTTAACTTTTATAAAGAATATCTCTTTGGATTTGAGACTTTAGTCTTTGCAACTTTACAGATCTTCTTTATGCACCAAGAGCTTGTAACACTCTAAAGAGAAAGGAAAAAATGAAATCGCATCATATGACCCCTTTAAACTATCACTTCTGGCCAAAATATCCATATCCATATCCAATAGTCCATAATCCATTATAATACTTCCTCCAGTGAAAACATCCATTCTCTGTTGTCCTCTCACATCAAATCCATAGACATATTTGTTTTGGACTGTTTTCACTTGTAAACAGTACTTGAATTGTACATATGCTTCTCCTGATTCAGACAAGATGATGTTTCACTGGAGAAAGCAGTATTATTGATAGAGGACTTGTATTTAAGTCGAAAGCAACATTTCTTACAAACGCACAGCTTTTTGCTTTACAAGATGTTAAATGATGGATTGGAGTTGTGTCGATTACCTGTGAACAAGTGATGTAATGCTAAATTTCTCCAAATGTGTTCCGAAGAAGAAAAAAACTCATCTACATCTTGGATGGCCTGAGGATGAGTAAATTTTAATGCAATATTTGTACTACTTAAAACCATTGTTCCTGCCTGTGAGTGTTGTGGAAAGGTATTTATATTTTAATAAATGCAAACCTATGCAAGAAAAACTTTTTTTTACCTGTGCAATGATGTGTGTGTTGAAGGAGGCTGCACTGATGAGTGGAGGTGTCTGGACACGTCGGGGACTAGGAGGAAATAAATCACAACAGCCAATGTGATTAGAATGATCATTCACTCCCTTGTAAAGTCACATAGTACATGCAGATCACTTAAAGCGGTTTGTACACACCTGCTACAGTGAGAACTTGTCCGTGAACTACTGCTGGATTCCCGTTGTGCTTCCAGAAGCATTTTTTCCAGGTCTGTGATATCAGAAAGGGCTGGTGCGTCCTCACCATGTTCACTACATGAATCAAAGTGGAGCTCTACCCATGAGTCTGGTGGAGAAAGGTAAATCAGAGCATTTAGAAATGATCATTAAAAGCAGTTTCCACTTTTAGAAGCGGTGAATGTTTGATTAGGCCTTTTAGATAGAGCTTTACAACAACCACATATACTTTACTACACTTGGTGTAACAGAAACTGAAGCAAAAAGTCTCCAAAATAAGTATTATATTATAAGTATAATATTAGTACGTATTTGGGTGTTAGTCCATAAATTCCAATATAATCCGTTAAAAAAAAAAAAAAAGGTTATTGTAAATGCGTCTTGTCCTTCAACAAACATTTGTACCAACAAAAACAGAGCTAATGTTTGTTTTAGCAAACAAGTTGCTGACTTGGCAGTACTACCGGATTTGAACACAATGTTCTGCTTTGTAGAGGTTTATAAAAAGGAAACAGGGTGTACATTGGTATAAAACCTAGGAATGTTAATAAATAATTTATTGTTACTATTAATGCTCTTATTGTTTTCATTAGTTGTCGATGTAACTTAGGCGTGTTATTTATTCGAGCAAGACAGATTGTATAACTCACCGTGCAGACTTTCTTCCTGAGTTATAAGTTTTTGCGTTGACATCGCTGTTCCTTGGAATTTCAATCACGTTTTGAAATGTAGTGTCCTATTTTATCTTTTTATTTAATTTAATTTTTTTTGTGAACAAAAGACAAAAAAACTAAAGGTTGCTCGACCTGAGTAACATACAGGACAGTATCGCGCTCCTGGAAAACACTGACGAAATCTTTTGTTTACAGACAGACACTGAGCTCTTATTGGTCAGTCCGTAGACCAATCATCTCAACCTACGTAGGTCAGTAGAACGCTGGCGCGAACACGCTGCACTAGAATGTGTGTTTTTGGATAGCCTACGTTACATTACATAAAAATGCAATAAAATATACTGATGTTGTTGTACTGTCTCTCCATCTCAAGATTAAAGTGGCTTTATTGGTATAGTAATTTTAAAAAGTCTGATAAAATAATAACAATGGGAAGGAAAAGGAAAAAGAGTACACAATGATTTTTTAAAAGTTTAGTGTTGATGATGAGGTTGGTAAATTTGTATGTATATACACATTAAAAACATCTGTAGTGCAGGTGTGTTTGTTTTTGTGAAGTCAGTGTAATTTCTAATGTAGGTGTCTTGAAGAAGCGTGTGCCTGGAATCGAGCCTACATTTGCAAACATTCACAGCAACTTTTAATTGCTTTGTTGGATTATAACATATAATATAAAACGTGTATTATATGGTCAAATTACAAACTGTTAGTTTAATTAAAGTCCCTACTTTGCAGAATGTTGCAAAACCATGTTATGCGTGGCGCTGAACTCTAATGCCCGTATACTTGTATCATTTAATATAGACTATAATGTTATTTATTTTATTCTATTTTATTTTAATTTCTATTCTATTCTATTCAGCTTTTGCCTTTCCTCTCTGCAAGCGCACGGCAGCGGCAACACCGCGACAACTTTAATCACGCGAGACTGTGGCGTCACATCCGGGAAAAGCTCGAAACGAGAAAAGATACAAACGTAATAGAACGGTGTCCTTTTTACTAAACATACAGTCGTTCATGTGATATTTAAACACCTCAATTCATCTGGTTTTCATATAAATATTATACTAGGAATATTTAAAGGTAAGACGCATGTTCAAGGATGATCCGGTTATCTTGTGTTTATAAATGTATAAACATGTCTTTTGTCGAGCGCGAGGCCTTGTGCTCCATTTATACATTAGTCGCTGGTGTGCGTTTAACTTGAGTCAAAACAGAGATTTGTGAGATTCACTGCTAATGATGTATTAAATTAAGTAAACATTTATAATAAAACGTAACAAATAAATACATATGGCTCTGTAAATGTGAAATATTTATAGTATTTTTGGTTGCACTTTATTTTAAGGTGTCCTTGTTCCAGTGCAATTATACATAAGTACTGAGTAATATTAATTAACTACATGTACTTATTACATGGTTAGGGTTAACATTAGGTTTGGTTTAGGGTTACTTGCATGTAATTATGCATATTGTTATTATAATAGTAAGTACATGTAACAAGGACACCTTAAAATAAAGTGTTACCGTATTTTTTTTAATTATATATCACAAGTAAACATGCCAACATGTTGTTACATTTATTCTATTTCAAAACGTTAACATTGCTTTAAGTCTAAGGGAGTATTTCAAAATCACAATTTAGGTTGGATACAGATCAAAAAATATTTGGGAAACTTGTTCTTGAGAACTGTTAGGTTATTATGAATTTTGTGCTGGTGCAATATAAATTAGATGTTTATACATGTAAAGAAAGGGTGGGTGTTTTCAGGCCTGTTTTTACTTATCACTTGAAAAAATGTTTTTTTGATTTTTCAGATGTCTGAAGAGTTGGTAAAGCAGTTGAGCAATTATAAAGCTCAGCTGCAGCAGGTGGAAGCGGCGCTCTCTACAGATCCAGATAATGAAGATCTGCTTAAACTGCAGAAGGACCTCCAGGTTTGGGGCACAATTATCTACTGCTTTTTGTGAGGCATTACTACAGTAGAGGGGAATTGTGAAGTTTAATGTGTTTAAATGTGTCTTTATATTATTACTGGTGTTAATGTGTTTGGTTTTTAAAAAAAAAATTATGTGTGTGTACATTGTTAAAACTTGGTCTGTCATGTTTTTCAGTGGTCCTGTTTTAGTCACTTAGGCTGATGCCTGATAGCCTTTGACAAGATGAAAAGTACCTTTCTATCGAAGTATATTCATCAAATCATTGCTGTTATGTGTCACTATAGGAGGTGATTGAGTTGACAAAAGACCTGTTGACATCACAGCCAGTGGAGGGTGCAGCCAGCACCAAAAGCTCAGAGGCAGTCGCTCCCACTCGCAGCTGGAGGGTCGGAGACTGTTGCATGGCCACCTGGAGCAAGGACGGACAGTGAGTATCACACACAAACACACAGTAGGTATATTGATCTTACTTATTGAGTGTTGGGTGGGATTGTGTTTGGCTACATTTGGAGGGATTTGTGTATATATCCGTACTCACCTGCTTACAGTGCTGTGTGATTGGCAGGTTGTATGAAGCGGAAATTGAAGAGATTGACACTGAGAACGGCACGGCAGCCATCACCTTCTCTAGCTACGGCAACGCAGAGGTAATGCCGCTTCATGTGCTTAAACCAGTGGAGGAAGGCAGGAGTAGAGAAGAGAAGGAGGGAAAGCCCAAATCCAAGTAAGTAGATGTCAAAATTAAGTTTATGTCTGTTTTGATATACAGTCTAATCAATTCAACACATCTTTATAAGGTATTTTATGATTTAAAAGCTGTAAATAAGCACAGTTGCTACAATAAATTTAGATGTCAGTAAAGAAATACTTTTAATATTTGTTTAATTGTTGTAAGACAAATGATCTCAAAAACTATATTGCTTTTTAAATGTATTAACTATAATTAACCATTAAAAGTATAAAATATACCAATATGAAGTATTAAGTATGTAGTATTGGTGCTACTTTTGCTTGTTTAAAAAAAAAAAGAAATGTATAACTTCCCAAAGCATTTAGATCATTTTTATACTTTTTTGAGATTTTCTTTTTTTTCCCCCCACCTTGTAACACTTGTGGTGTTCCTGGTCAAAAATGATTGGCCTACGAAAAGTTGTGTATAAATTTCTTGGTGTGCCATACTACCAAATATTGGATTCAATATTTTTATTAGCTTGTGTTCTTCCAATTTGCACAGGTTTTGTATCTGTTTTTTATTTTTTTTATATAGGCCTCATTAAACTGAGCTTATGCACCTGTTTTTCAGTGATATTGTTAAAAAATAATCCCAAATAATTTTTTTCCACTCAACTGAGGTGCATAGTCTCAGATCAATGAGATTAATCAATTCCAAAAGAAATACAAAACCTGTGCTATTTGAAAGAAAACAAGTTGACAGAAAGGTTGAATCCAAGATTTGGTGGTAATATAGCATAATGATAGATTTACTAGCTATTTCTAAAAGGCCAGTGACAGAAATGCATTTCAAGATTTTTTTTTTTTTACGTTTTCCCATTGTGTTTTCTCTTAGGAAAGAGCTGCTGGCGGAGCAGAGGGAATATAAGAAGAAAAAGGCCCAGAAAAAGGTGCAGCGCATTAAGGAGCTGGAGCAGGAGAGAGAAGATCAGAAATCCAAATGGCAGCAGTTTAACAATAAAGCCTATTCCAAGAATAAAAAAGGACAGGTGCGTATCAGAGAAAAAAAGA
>NW_015654491.1:733036-736755 GCF_001515625.1 Sinocyclocheilus rhinocerous
ATGACTAATCCTGCTACGTTTTTTTTTTTAACCCTGCCATCATGCTCATGTTGTATGATCATCATCTCCAGGTGAAGAGGAGTATATTTGCATCTCCAGAGAGTGTGAATGGAAAGGTTGGCGTTGGCACGTGTGGTATCGCAGATAAACCCATGACCCAGTACAGTGACACTTCAAAATATAATGTCAGGCATCTAATGCCCCAGTGATCTCACTCGTGTTCTGTCTGTTCCCATCTGTAATCACCAAACATAAAAATGAATCGAACTGAAACCCACTAAGAAATCATAAACGGATCTGATTGGACATGAAATAAGTATAGTAACACATTTCCCCTTTTGTACTATTTCCAGTAATAGTTTGTTCTGTGGATGTTGGAGCTGTTCTGTACTGAACGAGTCTCTGGATGTTGTAACTAATAAAACATCAGTCCTCCGTGAAGCACAGCTACTGGTTAGTTTTACAGGTTTTCCTCATGTTCTCAGGACCAAGTCTCTGCATGAGCTGCTGAGAGTGGGAACTCTGCTCTATAGTTTTTATAATGTGTTGAACAAACATAAATGGAAACACTGGCCTCCCTCATACATAGTCGAGTTAGGGAAGACTGTGTCATTGAACAGGTTAAGCTGTTTTTTTGTTTTGTTCTGTCCACCTCTGTGTCTAATAAGCATTTATGCTGCAGTCCATTTGTTGTTACATTTGCTTTTCAGTTTTGTATATTTACATATTTTAGAGGAATAAATGTTGATTTGTTGACATTTCAATAACAATGTTTTTTTTTTTTTGCTTTATTCAAATTGTGTTTTCTAGCTGATGTCTGTATTATAAATGTTTTTCTTTGTAAATTTTAGCACACTTTTATTTCAGAAAGGTTACATTCACACACATGACTGAACGAGTCTCTGGATGTTGTAACTAATAAAACATCAGTCCTCCGTGAAGCACAGCTACTGGTTAGTTTTACAGGTTTTCCTCATGCTCTCAGGACCAAGTCTCTGCATGAGCTGCTGAGAGTGGGAACTCTGCTCTAGAGTTTTTATAATGTGTTGAACAAACATAAATGGAAACACTGGCCTCCCTCATACATAGTCGAGTTAGGGAAGACTGGTGTCATTGAACAGGTTAAGCCGTTTTTTTGTTTTGTTCTGTCCACCTCTGTGTCCAATAAGCATTCTGCTGCAGTCCATTTGTTGTTACATTTGCTTTTCAGTTTTGTATATTTACATATTTTAGAGGAATAAATGTTGATTTGTTGACATTTCAATAACAATGTTTTTTTTTTTGCTTTATTCAAATTGTGTTTTCCAGCTGATGTCTGTATTATACATGTTTTTCTTTGTAAATTTTAGCACACTTTTATTTCAGAAAGGTTACATTCACACACATGACCATGAGACTGCAAATTACAAAAAGCAGTATTTGACCATGGAAGACAAAACGCCTTGGTGAGAACAGGAAAACATCACTATTAACATAATTACAGCACAAGTTTTTGATTAAAATCCAAGTATTTGATTGTATAATCAACATATAGTGGTTATAGCCTTTTATATAATCAGTCAACAAAACTATTAGTAGAATAACAATCTGTTATCAACTACATCCATTTACAAACCAAGCAAATCAACAAAGCTTCATATCACACTGAATGGCTGTTTCCCATTTAAAAATTATTTTAATACTTGAATATTCCTAATATGCAGGAATCCAGTTTCTCACAGTCTTTCTTACAATTCACTGTCACCTGATTAATTCAGCACACAACATCAATTCATCTACAAAACACAATGTAGAGCCATCAAAATATTTCCAATACTTCTCATATTCAGTGATTAGGGCTGTGAATAAGGACTAGAATTTTTCATTTAATCTGCTGATATTTGTGTGTATAAGAGTACAGTTTATAAAAGTGTAGTAGGATATTCTTCGGCTATATAGATGTTGATATAGCTGTAGGAAAAAAAGTGTTGAAATATTCTGTGTTTAACAACTTAACATACAAGTCACTGCTTTGATGTTAATATCCCTGTCCCTGCTAGTCATCACATTTAACACTGGGCCCTCCTAAAACTACATTTCCCACAAGCCCCTTCACAGTCACATGTCTAACAGGAGTGTTTACTCAGTCCTTCCTGCATTCCTTTTCTTCTTCTATCTCCTTTTCTTCTTGCTCCTTCTCTCTTTCCTTCTCCTCTTTTCCTTTCTCCTTGTCTCTTCGCTCTTTCTTTTTCGTCATCCGCAGGAAGGAAGGAGTACGAAATTTCTTTTTCTTCTTTTTGGGTGACATTGGCTGACTTTCAGAAGAGCTGGTGACCTGTAGGAAAAAAAGTGTTGAAATATTCCGTGTTTAACAACTTAACATACAAGTCATTGCTTTGATGTTAATATCCCTGTCCCTGCTAGTCATCGCATTTAACACTGGGCCCTCCTAAAACTACATTTCCCACAAGCCCCTTCACAGTCACATGTCTAACAGGAGTGTTTACTCAGTCCTTCCTGCATTCCTTTTCTTCTTCTATCTCCTTTTCTTCTTGCTCCTTCTCTCTTTCCTTCTCCTCTTTTCCTTTCTCCTTGTCTCTTCGCTCTTTCTTTTTCGTCATCCGCAGGAAGGAAGGAGTACGAAATTTATTTTTCTTCTTTTTGGGTGACATTGGCTGACTTTCAGAAGAGCTGGTGACTGAAATGTTGTTGGCGACGGTGGTTGTTATGGAGACCTGCATCTCTTTAGTGATGCTGAGTTCTGTGACCTGTAGAGTGAGGTCATCATCCTGCGTCAGGTCATCACCATCGCTGCTCTGGAGCAGAGCTGAAAGACAGTCTGAGAACAAGAGGAAGAAACTTTTCAGCATGAGATTGTCTAGTCCAAAACCATAAAACTGCAACTAATTTGGTTATCGAAGACCAGTGTGGTAATATACAGACTATATGAGATTATCTATACCTCCTATCTATATGAGAGAATCTATACCTCCTCTTTCAGGGCTCATGAGAGGTGAGATCGACAGGGAAATGGTGGAGCCGTCGTATGTAGTCATTTCTCCATCTGTGAACTCCTCATCAGCCTCTGACTGAAGAGCTTATATGTCAAGAAAGCATATTTTGAAAAAGCCAAATAAAAAACAGGTTAAATTGAGATTTTGAAGGCAGGGAAGCAGTAACGTCTCCCTGAGATGCAAAGTATGTACTGGATCAAACAAGAAATACACTGGAGCTTACAGGAAATGGAATGGACTGCAAACTAAATAGTTATAGGTAGGTAAGATTTTTCATGTTTTTGAAATAAGTCTCTAATGCTCACCAAGAATAGATTTATTTGACCAGAAACACAGTAAAAATAGTAATATTGTGAAATATGACAATCTACTGTTTTCTATTTTAAAGGTCCCATATTGTCAAAACTGACATTTCCTGGCTTTTTTCATGATAACTGAGGTCTTTCAAACTAAGTTATTCCTTGTGATAGCAAAGCTGAATTGTCAGCAGCAATTACTCCAGTCTTCAGTGTCACATCAGATCATTCAGAAATCATGCTAATATGCTGCTCAAACATTTCTTATAATTATCAATGTTGAAAACAGCTGTACTGTTGAATATTTGTGTGTGAACCTTGATGCATTTTACTCAGGATTATTTGATGAATATTAAGTTCAACAGAACAGCATTTAATAGGTTGTTTGCACATGACGTCACTGATGACGCGCGAAATGCAGCTGGAGGGC
>NW_015654491.1:736784-743232 GCF_001515625.1 Sinocyclocheilus rhinocerous
ATTGAAGTAAAAATCTTTTGTAACATCATAAATGTCTTTCCTCACACTTTTGCTCAAAAGTGTCCTTGCGGAATAAAAGTATTAATTTCTTTACAAAAATTATTGTGCTGACCACAAAACTTTGATTGGTAGCACCATTCTGTGTCCTTGTATGCAGTGTGTGAGTGTACCTGATTGGCTGCTCTTATTCTCCACAGTTTGTGTGTATTCCTGTATCTCTGCTTCTGATTGGTTGAAAGGGTTGGGTGGTAGAGCAGCTGTCTGCTCCTCATCCTCATAGATGAATGCCTGAAAATAATAATGGCAAAGGGACTGACTGACAATTGTGTCTTAGTTATGTCATTTTTAATGATGTTTTGCTACGACGGTGGTTTTGGACGTAATACTGCCAAATATGGAAGCCTGTTTCCACCTCAGCGTAAAAAAATCAAAAAGGTAATTGTGAGATAAAGTTTAAAATGAGATTAAGTCACAATTCGAGATATAAAGTCACAATTACCTTTTTGACTCTGAAGAGGAAACAAAAAACCGAGTAGAATTTACCATGAAATCACATGACACGAGTCCCTACGAACAACTGCATTTTCTAGGCTGCTGATGTTACTGAGGTTTCATCTCATGTGAGTGTCATCATTTTAAACATACCTTTCAAAAGTACTATTACACTAGAAAAGTTATATAGTGTACTTTTAAAGCGTGTTTGTTTGGTACTTGTGTTCGTGTTGGATTTATTGGTGTAGTTACACACTGGTCCTGGAGGCTTGTCAATAACAATGTCTGCCAGCAGCTGAGACTTGGGTCCAGCTGTCATCAGATCAACTCTGAAAAGTTATATAGTGTACTTTTAAAGCGTGTTTGTTTGATTGGTACTTGTGTTCGTGTTGGATTTATTGGTGTAGTTACGCACTGGTCCTGGAGGCTTGTCAATAACAATGTCTGCCAGCAGCTGAGACTTGGGTCCAGCTGTCATCAGATCAACTCTGTTCTGCTCTCGAATCTAAACCAGCACAAACAAAGCAGTGCTTTAGTGTACAGAACACAATCTGTGGACACAGTCTGTTCAGTCTGTATTCTCTTTCTCTCGGTCAACATACCTTATTTCTTTTTTCCAATACTTCATTTGGGTTAGTATTAAGTGGGACAAACTGGTTGGGGTCCTCAATCCTAATTGGGTTGTCCTTGCAGTTGCCCGACTCTTCTGACTTCATCCACTAAAAAGAAGATATACATAAAACAGAAAACATGCTGAAATGTTTGGCATTCAACCAGTTATTTTATGTATTATATTTTAAATATTTATATTATATTTATCTACTGGTATGATCTACGGGAGCTCATTTTCTCTCTCTCAAAAAAAAAAAAGTTAATTGTTACTTTGTGAAACAGTATATTATTATCTAATTATTGCTTACTTTGAAATATATCTTAACTGGCTTTTTAAAAAAATGTTACTCTTGAGGTGGTAACATGCTTCCATACTGACCAATGATTAACAACACTGAACACTAACTTTATGGTCATCAAGTTGATTAGGTGAATTTATAGATAATACTAATTCATAGCTGTGTGAAACCCTTGATGCTGTCAGGTCTACCCTTGATACAAGATCATATGCAAGGATACCATGGTTTTGGTCCGGGGGCTGCAGGTCCCGTTGATGGATTCCTCAGGTACGTTGACCTTTAAGTAGCTGTTCGGTGAGTTCAGCCATCGTATCCTCTCTCTGTCCCGCTTTTGTGCCAGGAAGTGCAGCGGACTCTGTGGAAAGGTGTCCTTTTCCTCTAGTCCCACCCCAGTGACAGTTGCTGGGATTTCCACATCATTATGGTGTCGGGGCTTCTCTTTAACTATGGGATGCCGGTAAGTGTAACCTGTTCTGTAACCCTAGAAACGCAAGAGGTGGCATGTTAGCCACCACTATTGTTTTCTACTGTTAAATATTTAATAATACATGCTTAATGCAGTCAAAAAGACAACATTTAAATGTTGCTAGCACATCTGGTATAGATTAGCTCACAGGCCACTCACTAAGTTATCTAACATCCTCATCAGCGACTCAAATTCTGCCTCTCCAACCCTCCATCTGATCTGTCCGTCTGGAATTTGTCCACTGGGTTTTTTCGTAGGAGCAGTTTTCAGACTTGCTCTGTCTAACACGCACAGGTTGTCAATGCCACCTGCACATAACAGAGCACTAACCTGAAGAAAAACAAAGACAGAAAGACAGAGATACTGTTGGACCAGTTTAACCACTCTATAAATATTATTCGCATATGTGTGTATTTCAGTTTTGAATGTGTGTGTGTACCTGTATCTCACAAGCTTGGTGACTGTGATACAGATAATGAAAAGCTTCCTCTATCGTCTCTCCAAATGTCAGTAAACCTTGATTCCTCAGGACCAAAACCTAAAAACAAGTAGAATTACATCAGTGTTGCGAATCCATCCGTAATAGTTCCCAGTAATGCACAAAATATTACTATAAATGTGATTCTGTGCAATATTATAATTATAATGACTATGACTATAAAAACTGACAATTTAAAAATATTAACAAAATTCTAAAGCACATTTTAATTTGGCAATGGTTAGGACCTGCTATTTTTTTCTGATTTTTTAAGCTTTGCCATGCTGTACTATAGTGAACTCCTAATGGTTGTCATGCCAACGTGTAGCAGAATTCACAGACTGTCACCTTGGCAGTGGGACCAAGAGCTTTCTGAAGTTCCATCTTCTCCTGCTCCTTGGCTAAATCACCATGGTAGCTAAAATAAGACACCTCCCCCAGCAGCAAAGCTTCATGGGAAATGGGTAAGATGCCACATTTCATAGAAGAGACCTGCGGGACATACAGAAGTTGCAATATGTGTGTTACAGGCAGGGTGAATACGGCGTATATGCCAATGGCTTTAAGGGTCTGGGGCCCACTCGTGGGTCTCAGCAAATTTCAAAAGGGACCACAGGACATATACAAATATATATATATATATATATACACTGATTGTGTGTGTGTTATTACTCACGGCAGCTGTAGTCGGTGTATATGTATGTATAACACATTTGGCATCTGGTCGGGCAGAATACACTGCAGAATGTGGTTTGAATCCCAAAACATCCACAGGCAATGCAGTGGCTCCCTGATCAACCACCTCACCAATCAGATTCACCTTCACCTTTGAAAAAAAAAAAAATTACAAGGCTAAGATAAAAAATTTGTATTGCCTTATTTCATATATTCTTCCACATATTATATATAATGGTGTAATTATATTCAGTTGTCAGGGTTTCCAACTTTCTGAAATTTCATGTTCAGGATGTGTGTGGGTGTGTGTACCAGACTAGCTGCTGTGGCCTCTGAGAACGACAGTCCTTTAGGAAGAATAAGAATATGATCCTGCTCTTTGTTGATACGGAGCTGGAGAAGAAAATAACAGATAAAGCGTGAAAGAGCGAAGGAAAGAAAGACAGAGAGAGTATATTATAATAAATTCTGCTATCAAACATACAACATAGTGAAATAATATAATACATATTTCTTTTGAATATAGAGAAGTTCTCTACACATTGCCATTATTTTACAGTGTTTTCTTGTACAACCGTTCACAAAGACTGGCACACCACTCATTTTTCTATGCTGGTCTAGTATTGTGGCACAATCTATTTCAGTAAAATCCACAATTAAACAGCATGTAAAAATGCCGGTCAGGTGGCCTCTTCCTTTTTAAGTAGGCGACATTTGGCCAGAATAAGCTAAAATGAGGAACAAACTGTAAGACATTTTTTCTTCAAAACAGCAAAAAACAAAACATGACATTTGATTATTACAAACTTGATGTAAACCATATTTATATGTATACATTTAAATGCAATATTTGAAAATGCATTTCAATCTGAATGGTAGATAACATTTCAAGATTTTTCATCAATCAGGGTGCAAAATAAGTGTGACGTCCTACATCAGGAGTGTCCAACCTTGTTCCTGGAGGGCCACTGTCCTGCAGAGTTTAGCTCCAACCCTAATTAAAGTTCATCAATCAGGGTGCAAAATAAGTGTGACGTCCTACATAGGAGTGTCCAACCTTGTTCATGGAGGGCCACTGTCCTGCAGAGTTTAGCTCCAACCCTAATTAAACACACCTGAACCAGCTAATCAAGGTCTTCAGACTTACTAGAAACTTCCAGGCAAGCGAGTTGGAGCAGGTTGGAACTAAAATCAGTAGGACGTTGGCCCTCCAGGAGCAGCATTGGACACCCCTGTCCTACATAAAGTGAACTTTTGAGGACAGCCGTCTCAATTCACTTATTTGCACTCGCAAATCAACGGTGAATATATTGGAATATACACTTTTAGAAAAAAAAGCTGTCACCTTTTGTACCTAAAAAGTACATATTAGTACTTTTATAAGGGTAGTGCCCCAGTGACACTGTGAGTGTATGCATGAATGTGTAAAATGTGTAAAACACAGTAATCCATCTGATGCCATTGTAATTTGATGAGTTCAGCATCATAGAGAGATGTCATGTCAGATCAGAGCAAAAGTAGATTTTACAGTTTTCCGTCTATTCTTTCCACAATGGCAGCTATTCTCTTGTCTCTCTGCATTGTTCTGACACTCAAGCCATTACTATGGTAACCAATGTTGTCTGAACAAAAGCATCTGATTTTATTACATGCAAAATGACAGTGAGCACAGTCAGTCCTAGTTCGGATTTGAAAAACTATTTGTGTGCTGTGTGGGGAAAAAAAGCCAAAATGTGAAATAAATGTGAGTACTCACAGTTACATATGTATTTGGGAAGTGGGTATTTCCGTATAAGTCCAGCAGCCGGTACAAGCAGGCGAGTTTACAGCGGCCCTGCCTCTCAGCTTTAGAACAACTAAACCACTCCACCCCACACAGATCATTCACTGGACTAATTGACCCTGCACCTGGAAACACACACACACACACACAGCCAAACAACAAAAATAAATATCTGGCTTTATCTGAGTTCTAGCTGATAACCATACAGAATTACATGCCTGCCATCTGTTGACCATGGCAATAACAAATAATATTCAATGGGAATGTATAAAGCGTCAATGAAAGTGTGTGTGTGCACTCACTGCTGGGACTGTATACTCCAGTGTTGCTAAATGTATTGCTGATGATGAGGTGTGCGATGTGACCGAGGAGACCACTGGAGTTACTGCCTTTGGAGCACTGCTCCTTTACCATGCACTCCAACTCCTCCTTAAAGTCCTGCAACACACAAATACATTTTAACACATTATCAACACATGTATGTCAATGCATTAGATAACAAAATATCAAACCAAGTGGCATTTATTTTAAAGAAATTTTTATTTTCCAAACAAAATATTTCACAAAAGACATTTGGTAAGGTTTTAATATAATCAATATTCTGTTTATTAATTTAACACATAAACTGACTTTTGCAGTCACTAGAAAGACCAGTTGGTTAAATGTAATTTCAAGAAATGCAAGAAAAGAAGTTCTGAGAAAAGGTTTTGCATAAGCTGTTGCTACTCCATATTTTTATGATTTATTTATATTTATTTGATCTACACTAATATTCAAAAGGTTGGGGTCAGTAATATTTGTTCAGCAAGGATGCACTAAATTGATTAAAATATTACCATGTTCTTTTGATTTTTCTATTCATCAAAGAATCCAGAATCCAGGTTTCCACAAAAATATTAAACAGCACTGTTTTCAACATAAATAATAATAATAAATGTTTTTTGAGCATCAAATCATTATATTAGAATAATTTCTGAAGGATCATGTGAAACTGAAGACTGAAGTAATCACAGGAATAAATTACATTTTAAAACATATTAAAATAGAAAACAATTATTTTAAATAGTAATAATATTTCACAATATTATGTTTTTTTAGCAAATAAATGCAACCTGGGTGAACATAAGAAACAACTTCAAAATTGAAAAAAAAAATTACCAATCCCAAACTTTTGAACAGCATGCAATAAAATGATTGAATATAATTGACTATTGAATATAAATTCATTTTAAGTGTGACAGTGTTCAAATACACTGCCCGTCCAAAAAAGTCACCACCTGGATCTAACTAAGCAAATAGGTAGAGCCTCCCATTGGATAATTACTGCATGGATGATTATATTTCAGCTGGCAACTAGTTATTTAACCCTAACTGATGCAGTGAGTAGCTTCTCATTTCTTAAAACAACCATATCGGAAGACACATCCTGTGGTCGTGGAAAAGATGTTAATCTGTTTCAGAAGGGTCAAATTATTGGCATGCATCAAGCAAAGAAAACATCTAAGGAGATTGCTGAAACTACTAAAATTGGGTTAAGAACTGTCCAACGCATTATTAAAAACTGGAAGGATAGTGGGGAACCATCATCTTGGAGGAAGAAATGTGGTCGGAAAAAAATCTTGAATGATCATGATCTGTGATCA
>NW_015654491.1:743715-752806 GCF_001515625.1 Sinocyclocheilus rhinocerous
ATTGGGACTAAACAGCTGTGTAGCCTTAAGAAAACCACTAATCAGTGAGGCTAATCGGAAAAAAAGGCTTCAATTTGCTAGGGAGCATAAAGATTGGACTCTGGAGCAATGGAAGAAGGTCATGTGGTCTGATGAGTCCAGATTTACCCTGTTCCAGAGTGATGGGCGCATCAGGGTAAGAAGAGAGGCGGATGAAGTGATGCACCCATCATGCCTAGTGCCTACCGTACAAGCCTCTGGGGGCAGTGCTATGATCTGGGGTTGCTGCAGACGGTCAGGTCTAGGTTCTAAGCTAGACGTTATGTGCCCAAAGAATGAGGTCAGCTGACTACCTGAATATACCTGAGTCCAGACCTTAACCCCATTGAGAATCTTTGGGATGTGCTGGAGAAGACTGCGCAGCGGTCTGACTCTCCCATCATCAATACAAGATCTTGGCGAAAAATGTATGCAACTCTGGACGGGAATAAATGTTGTGACATTGCAGAAGCTTATCGAAACGATGCCACGGCGAATGCGTGCCATAATCAAAGCTAAAGGCGGTCCAACTAAATATTAGAGTGTGTGACTTTTTTTGGACGGGCAATGTATTTTCTCATATATAGGACATTTCTGATTTGTTCATAGCTCATTCTTTCATAGTAATTAATAATCACTGAGAGCAAAACAGGCTTTAAGAGAAAAGTTCAGTAAATAGAACATCCAGTCATGTGTCTTTGGCGTGAAATAGTTCAGAGAAGTTGACATGCCCTGCAGTGAGAAATGCTATACTTAATCTAATAATATTTTAAACAGCATTTTATGCTTTTTATAATTGCAATGCATGCAGCTTTTATGGCCTCAAGCATGAATATTTGTACTCTAACATACAAATATGCCACACCAAAGGACCATTTAGTATAATCCACTCATGAAGAAAAAACAGTGAATAAAATGTTAAAAAATAAACATGCTGACCAGTCACAGAATAAGGAGACATATGCTTATGAACATTTTAACTTAAAATAGTGATGTTGATTTAAAAACAAAAACCATGGACATCACATCATTCAAATTTAATTTCAGTTGAATCTATGAACTTCAACCTCAAAGCCTCAGGGCTGCAAACTATGAAAGATTTTGCTGTGTATTAAGCCAAAACCAGGACATGAACGTCATGAAGTTTTGTTGATTATACAGCTTCAAATTTTGCATTTTATATGGATTTTAAAAATAGATGAAGCTATAATCAGATAAGAGACTGAGCTTCAGGCATCAGAAATGTGCCTCTAGAATTACGGCCCTCAAAGTACTGCTACAACATGATGCACAGTAATCACTTCGGGTTCTTTATTCAGTTCACCCACTCCCAGCATCTCTGATGATCTGTGCATGGTTACTAATGGCAACGGATCTCCACTTGTTGGTTGTTATGCAATCAAACGAGCGTGGGCTCCTCTTAAAATGCAAAGGGAGGGAGAGAGAGAAAGAGCATGCGAATTCTCACTTTGGTGCGAGGGTGTGTGGGAGTGACGTCTTACTGGACTCTGTAGAATCTGTGTGACTCTCTTTCTCTGCTCCATCATGTTGAAGTCCT
This sequence comes from Sinocyclocheilus rhinocerous, assembly GCF_001515625.1. NCBI lineage: Eukaryota > Metazoa > Chordata > Actinopteri > Cypriniformes > Cyprinidae > Sinocyclocheilus > Sinocyclocheilus rhinocerous. Next base: position 745,292 of record NW_015654491.1, read on the forward strand.
GCCTCAGGTCAGGTGACATAGCGCTGCTCCTCAGAGCCTCAGGGGACTGGAGTTCTTCTGCGCTTTCGCTGTAGACCTTCTTCACATTAAGACTGGATGGGGGGCGGATGCGTAAACCGCCCTCTTCATCGCCTGAACTCATCTCAACACACTCACCCTCACTCATACATAAACACAACACACAACCTTCTGCTTCAGAGAGAGAGAGAGAGAGAGAGAGAGAGAGAGAGAGAGAAATAGAGGGGTGGGCTGAGTGTTTTTTTTTTAGATCCACTTGAAGCTGTGTTCACAATTGCTGCATGAATACAAAAAGGTCAGGGCACTTTGGATTACAAATGAATTGTCTAAACACACACATACAAATAAACACTCTCTCACACACCTGCATGTCTGCTCTCCAGCTGACATTCTATATAAGTCATGCATATCTGCACGCACCCCACAGAGAACAATTCACACCTTTAATGCCCCTCTTTCCACCCTGATAGCCCGAAATCACCCCAACACCCCCAACAGAAGTTTTATTTTGCACCTAAATTCAATTTGTTTGAATTCATATCTCTAAACCGTGTACAATTGTTTTGACTCTATACTTAATCTACATGTCTATGACGTTTCTAAGCATAAGCCAAGACTATAGAATCCCTTAAAGGGACTTTGATATAAGTAAACTAAAGTAAATGAACCCCCCTTCTATGTCAGGAAAAGTCTTTTTCGCAAAAAGAAAAAGAAAGAAGAAAAAAAATCGCGTCCTGAATCCACGATCCGAATAGGTTTGCAACAGAACTGCGCAAACATTAAATGCCCCGAAATGCTGTCTAGGTAGGCAGTTCAAAAGGTATTGATGCACTACGTTAATATTGTGTAGCTGCTGCATTATATAACTCAATATGAAATTTAAGCTGAGAACTAACTTCACATCCATAAAGAATATTGTGTAGCTGCTGCATTATATAACTCAATATGAAATTTAAGCTGAGAACTAACTTCACATCCATAAAGATTAGAATTCTTTAAAATCGAACATAGGCCTACTTATTTTCAATGCATTTAAAGATCACTTATAATTGGAAAAGTCGCGCAGTTCTTGCTTTGCAGTAGCACTTTATCAAAAATGTTGCGTTCATCCATCTAAACAAGTCATTGATTACATAAAGGAATATACTCACCTTTGTTGGTCTCAGTTTAAGTTTAATCCCAGAATTGCAGCGGGAAACATAATAACTAACAAAATAAATCAGCTTCAGCCAGGATAACTAACAACAGCACATCAGACGCATCCGAGTTTCTTCTCTCTGGAACCGTAGGACTGTGTTGCGAGTCCACGCACGGCCGTGAGCACGCAGCGAAAGCGCGTGGATGTGTGAGAACTGAGAAGTGTTTTGCGTGGGAACTTGGTGAGAGGATCACGTGACCAGTCCTGTCCGCCCACTAAACTCGCGCCTTGGCAGGACCACCACGACCTCCCCGAGCCTTATCTTTAAAATACACAGATAGAGTTTATACAAACGCGAAGATACGAGCCAGATGTTAGACATAAAACACACACATTTTATACAGCCCTGCTGAAGCGGGGTTGTTTGGCTTTATAGCAGTTTTACTATTAAACATTTATAAATAATGAACATGTAGGCCTATATATAATATATTCTATTGCCCATAAAAAGCTTGCTGAATGTATGTCGCACATATAAACTGACCCTGAGGCTTTTGGTTTTTATTTGTGAGCCTGTTTGCATTTGTCTGAGTGTAAGTAAAAATAATGCTATAAGGCTTTTAATGCATGTTTACTTCATAAACTTGTTGAATGACCTATGTTATTACTTTTTTAAATTACATGTCTTAAAAAGAACTTGGGTTATCCCCCATAACACAAGTTGGTTTAGCTCCAAACTCTCAGCTAGCACACTGAGCTAAAACTCCCAAGATAAGAATATAATAAGAAAACAAAGTCAAGTTGTAAAGTTGTCTCATTTTCATGATGTTTCTTACACTTTAAGCTTCACACAAATACACAATTTATAACACAGTACAAACCTTATCTATGTCAAAACAGCTCTGAACTTGAGTTTAGCCTCCTGGATCTGACATCTCTCATGACTGGTTCTGTTCTTTTTCATCCACCATACATTGTTCTCTCAGTTAATCATTTAACCCTGCACACGCCATTGTGCACTGTGTTAATATGAAGGAATTTTCTGTATTGATTTTTCAAAGGTGTTTTTCTTGTATTCTTAATTATGCATTGCAGTGCGGGTTAAAGGAAATGTCTGTAAACCTTAACCATTTTTCTACTGATTTTTTTATTTTCACAGGGTAGAACATAGAGTTAGTTATGGGAGTTACATGTAGTTATTAAAGTTTTTAGAAAACTTGCTTCAATTTGAATTAATAGTGTTTGTATCTTGTATACTACAACAACTCCTTTAGGATGATGGAGTTGGAAAGAAAGACTTGGCTGACATAAAAGTCAGTCCCATGTGCATATTGTTCCACCTCTGACCTTAAGCACAACTATGTTGTGTTCCATTACACTCATGACCTCTGTCCTAAACTCTTGTCATTAAGACAGGTTGGGGGTGCAGGTCCATATACTGTGTGTATATAATTTTTTTAATAGATCTGGAGGAGGGTGACTGCTTCTATGTCTTTGAGTTTCTAGATGTCACAGAATAGTACAAATAGGCTAACTGAAGTGGACATTTTAAAGACAGAAAAAAGCGAGTAAAAAGTCTCATGTCTCAAGTTAGGCACATCTGGCCAATTTCCCACGAGGATCTTGCATAACCGCATGGCTGTTTATTCTTGAGACATACACACAAACTGTTGACTCTAATCTTCCGATTCTGCCCTGTTCAATTCAGATGATCTGTTTTGGAGATGGTTTTATCATGATATCATATGACTGTAATTAAGCTCTGTTGGAACTGAAAATTACACTTTCTAATGTTGTTTTTGTGCAGTAGTTGAATAATTAAAGTATCATGCATTACAATACTTTGCATTTCAGTCTGTGGTATTTTAGTTAGTGCTTTTTTGGCAGGCGACATGATTGCTGGCATTTTAGAGGTTATTTATATTGGAAATTTCACCAGCTGTTTTTGTGTTGGCTTGCAGCTGACATGTTTGGTTGTAATTTCATGTGATACTGCACATGAGCAGCCTGTGACACATTTTAAGGCCATGTAAAATCAAAATGTGTTTTGTGGCTCACATAAAATCAAAGTTTCTGCATGTATCTTTAAAGTTTCAGCAGTGCTGTATTAATACCATGATTATAGTGTAGTAACCATGCTGTATTGTTAGTGAATATTATGTGTGCATGCTGCTGCATACAGTACAGTGAGCTTCTGCAGTGTCTCTCCCTTTACAATCCGCTCTCACCTCCGCCTACACTCACTCCATACAGCCTGACTCATGTTCATGTATTTGAGAGACAGAACAAGGGAGAGACAAAATACTAGATAGAGAAAATGTAATGTATTTTGAAATAGAGTGCAAGTGATCAACCTAGCATCTGCTTCTATATGCATGTCAGTAAGAAAAAGTAATTAATGCTTTGTTCTCAATCTCTGATTTTTCCTCTATTGTTCATATTCTATTGTAATTCTCTTTCTTCTGACAGTTATTCAAAATTCAGATGTAGAATAAAATGCTGACCTGAGATCAGCTCCAGCTGTTTACTGAATTGTTTTTATTGGAATAGAAAAAGAGTCTCCTCTCAGCATGGAGTCATGCTATTCTCTGGTGGATGTTTGTTGGACTACAGGGAAATAAGAGAATCTTGATGTCTTAGAACTACTGAATTTAAAGGGGTAGTTCACACACACACACACACACACACACACACACACACACATTATTAGTAGTGAGAGAGAGAAATAGAGGGGTGGGCTGAGTGTTTTTTTTTTAGATCCACTTGAAGCTGTGTTCACAATTGCTGCATGAATACAAAAAGGTCAGGGCACTTTGGATTACAAATGAATTGTCTAAACACACACATACAAATAAACACTCTCTCACACACCTGCATGTCTGCTCTCCAGCTGACATTCTATATAAGTCATGCATATCTGCACGCACCCCACAGAGAACAATTCACACCTTTAATGCCCCTCTTTCCACCCTGATAGCCCGAAATCACCCCAACACCCCCAACAGAAGTTTTATTTTGCACCTAAATTCAATTTGTTTGAATTCATATCTCTAAACCGTGTACAATTGTTTTGACTCTATACTTAATCTACATGTCTATGACGTTTCTAAGCATAAGCCAAGACTATAGAATCCCTTAAAGGGACTTTGATATAAGTAAACTAAAGTAAATGAACCCCCCTTCTATGTCAGGAAAAGTCTTTTTCGCAAAAAGAAAAAGAAAGAAGAAAAAAAATCGCGTCCTGAATCCACGATCCGAATAGGTTTGCAACAGAACTGCGCAAACATTAAATGCCCCGAAATGCTGTCTAGGTAGGCAGTTCAAAAGGTATTGATGCACTACGTTAATATTGTGTAGCTGCTGCATTATATAACTCAATATGAAATTTAAGCTGAGAACTAACTTCACATCCATAAAGAATATTGTGTAGCTGCTGCATTATATAACTCAATATGAAATTTAAGCTGAGAACTAACTTCACATCCATAAAGATTAGAATTCTTTAAAATCGAACATAGGCCTACTTATTTTCAATGCATTTAAAGATCACTTATAATTGGAAAAGTCGCGCAGTTCTTGCTTTGCAGTAGCACTTTATCAAAAATGTTGCGTTCATCCATCTAAACAAGTCATTGATTACATAAAGGAATATACTCACCTTTGTTGGTCTCAGTTTAAGTTTAATCCCAGAATTGCAGCGGGAAACATAATAACTAACAAAATAAATCAGCTTCAGCCAGGATAACTAACAACAGCACATCAGACGCATCCGAGTTTCTTCTCTCTGGAACCGTAGGACTGTGTTGCGAGTCCACGCACGGCCGTGAGCACGCAGCGAAAGCGCGTGGATGTGTGAGAACTGAGAAGTGTTTTGCGTGGGAACTTGGTGAGAGGATCACGTGACCAGTCCTGTCCGCCCACTAAACTCGCGCCTTGGCAGGACCACCACGACCTCCCCGAGCCTTATCTTTAAAATACACAGATAGAGTTTATACAAACGCGAAGATACGAGCCAGATGTTAGACATAAAACACACACATTTTATACAGCCCTGCTGAAGCTGGGTTGTTTGGCTTTATAGCAGTTTTACTATTAAACATTTATAAATAATGAACATGTAGGCCTATATATAATATATTCTATTGCCCATAAAAAGCTTGCTGAATGTATGTCGCACATATAAACTGACCCTGAGGCTTTTGGTTTTTATTTGTGAGCCTGTTTGCATTTGTCTGAGTGTAAGTAAAAATAATGCTATAAGGCTTTTAATGCATGTTTACTTCATAAACTTGTTGAATGACCTATGTTATTACTTTTTTAAATTACATGTCTTAAAAAGAACTTGGGTTATCCCCCATAACACAAGTTGGTTTAGCTCCAAACTCTCAGCTAGCACACTGAGCTAAAACTCCCAAGATAAGAATATAATAAGAAAACAAAGTCAAGTTGTAAAGTTGTCTCATTTTCATGATGTTTCTTACACTTTAAGCTTCACACAAATACACAATTTATAACACAGTACAAACCTTATCTATGTCAAAACAGCTCTGAACTTGAGTTTAGCCTCCTGGATCTGACATCTCTCATGACTGGTTCTGTTCTTTTTCATCCACCATACATTGTTCTCTCAGTTAATCATTTAACCCTGCACACGCCATTGTGCACTGTGTTAATATGAAGGAATTTTCTGTATTGATTTTTCAAAGGTGTTTTTCTTGTATTCTTAATTATGCATTGCAGTGCGGGTTAAAGGAAATGTCTGTAAACCTTAACCATTTTTCTACTGATTTTTTTATTTTCACAGGGTAGAACATAGAGTTAGTTATGGGAGTTACATGTAGTTATTAAAGTTTTTAGAAAACTTGCTTCAATTTGAATTAATAGTGTTTGTATCTTGTATACTACAACAACTCCTTTAGGATGATGGAGTTGGAAAGAAAGACTTGGCTGACATAAAAGTCAGTCCCATGTGCATATTGTTCCACCTCTGACCTTAAGCACAACTATGTTGTGTTCCATTACACTCATGACCTCTGTCCTAAACTCTTGTCATTAAGACAGGTTGGGGGTGCAGGTCCATATACTGTGTGTATATAATTTTTTTAATAGATCTGGAGGAGGGTGACTGCTTCTATGTCTTTGAGTTTCTAGATGTCACGGAATAGTACAAATAGGCTAACCGAAGTGGACATTTTAAAGACAGAAAAAAGCGAGTAAAATGTCTCATGTCTCAAGTTAGGCACATCTGGCCAATTTCCCACGAGGATCTTGCATAACCGCATGGCTGTTTATTCTTGAGACATACACACAAACTGTTGACTCTAATCTTCCCATTCTGCTCTGTTCAATTCAGATGATCTGTTTTGGAGATGGTTTTATCATGATATCATATGACTGTAATTAAGCTCTGTTGGAACTGAAAATTACACTTTCTAATGTTGTTTTTGTGCAGTAGTTGAATAATTAAAGTATCATGCATTACAATACTTTGCATTTCAGTCTGTGGTATTTTAGTTAGTGCTTTTTTGGCAGGCGACATGATTGCTGGCATTTTAGAGGTTATTTATATTGGAAATTTCACCAGCTGTTTTTGTGTTGGCTTGCAGCTGACATGTTTGGTTGTAATTTCATGTGATACTGCACATGAGCAGCCTGTGACACATTTTAAGGCCATGTAAAATCAAAATGTGTTTTGTGGCTCACATAAAATCAAAGTTTCTGCATGTATCTTTAAAGTTTCAGCAGTGCTGTATTAATACCATGATTATAGTGTAGTAACCATGCTGTATTGTTAGTGAATATTATGTGTGCATGCTGCTGCATACAGTACAGTGAGCTTCTGCAGTGTCTCTCCCTTTACAATCCGCTCTCACCTCCGCCTACACTCACTCCATACAGCCTGACTCATGTTCATGTATTTGAGAGACAGAACAAGGGAGAGACAAAATACTAGATAGAGAAAATGTAATGTATTTTGAAATAGAGTGCAAGTGATCAACCTAGCATCTGCTTCTATATGCATGTCAGTAAGAAAAAGTAATTAATGCTTTGTTCTCAATCTCTGATTTTTCCTCTATTGTTCATATTCTATTGTAATTCTCTTTCTTCTGACAGTTATTCAAAATTCAGATGTAGAATAAAATGCTGACCTGAGATCAGCTCCAGCTGTTTACTGAATTGTTTTTATTGGAATAGAAAAAGAGTCTCCTCTCAGCATGGAGTCATGCTATTCTCTGGTGGATGTTTGTTGGACTACAGGGAAATAAGAGAATCTTGATGTCTTAGAACTACTGAATTTAAAGGGGTAGTTCACACACACACACACACACACACACACACACACACACATTATTAGTAGT
>NW_015654491.1:752851-754251 GCF_001515625.1 Sinocyclocheilus rhinocerous
GGGTAGTTCACACACACACACACACACACACACACACACACACACACACACATTATTAGTAGTATAAATGGTACATGTATGTTACTTTTGAAAGGATACTGCCCCAGTGACAGCTTCCGTACCTTTTTTTTCTGAATTTGTGTGTGCCACAAAAATAAACAAATTTAAAAATTACATAAATACATATAAAATATAAACAAACAAACAAACACACATACATACATTGCTGTTTGAACCCAACATTCTGTAAAATGCCTTCTTCTTAAACATAAATAAGTAAATAAATACATACATACATATACATTTTCAAAATACCAGTCTTTCCTGTTTGGAAGCATATGGGTAGCAGTATTCAATATTCAATATTTCAAATTGAATATTGCTACCCATATGCTTCCATATTCCAGATCCACGTTTCTTGGATAACTTACCAATCCAGGGTTTACTAGGGGGTCTGTAAAAGTACTGTCTGCAAGGATATTTATACGAATTCCTATGCATTTGTTAATTTCACGTTTTCTAGATTACATTAGAAAACATTAGCTAACATGCATTATGAAGGAAACTTAATCAACAATGAACAACAATATACTTAAAAATTAAAATTAACCAAGATTTAATAAATACTGTAAAAGTGTTGTTCATTTATGGTACATAAACAAATATAAACCTTATTGTATATATAACCTTATTGTAAAGTGTTACCATAAATTCTTGAATAAACATTAACTCATGATCTGATAAGAAATTATACAGCCTATACTGTAATAATGTTTAACTGAATATTATTATTATAAGAAAATATTTTTTATATTAGTAGTCCTTCTAGGTCTGTATAGGTTGAAACTCCATGTCTGAGATAATCGATAGTAGAAGTTTGGCAAGTTCATTATGGTAAAAATACCATGTATAGTAAATAATTTTTTTCATGACAAAAACATATTATTCATGTAAGGCAGTGGTCTCAAACTCAATTCCTGGAGGGCCACAGCTCTACACAGTTTTGCTCCAACCCTAATCAAACAGACCTGGGGCCTGTACCATGATGGTGGCTGAACAAACTCGGGGTTACAGGATTAGTTTTGAGTTGACAAAACCAAACCAGTCCAATCCGGCTTTGCTGGTACCATGAAGCTCATCATCAACTTTCTCTGTCAACTCAGGCTTGATCCTGAGTTAATGGAGCACGTGCACATGAAAGAGTGACATCAGTAATGAACAGCCAATCACATGCCTTGAAACTGTGATTCACTTCTCGCGAGAGAGCCAATTCAATTCACTACCAAAGATTAAAAGATTGAACAATATGAAGAATTTAAACACATTTACAAGATGAAACGATCTATCCATGAAAGAGGAAAACTTAAAGAAAACATCTTGCCTTATAAGTGCAAGTAAAA
>NW_015654491.1:754815-768973 GCF_001515625.1 Sinocyclocheilus rhinocerous
TCTCTAAACCAGAACATAACCTGCCCCAGAGCAGGTTAGCTGTGGAGTGTAAGTTACTTAGGCAATGAATGCCGCTAAAAGCCAAGCCACTTTCATGGTACCTAAAACCCAGGATTGGTGCAAACTAAACTGAAATTTACCTGGCTAGCCAGCTAATCTGGCTTCATGGTACAGGCCCCTGATCCAGCTAATCAAGGTCTTCGGGATTAGAATTGTGTTTCAGACCACTGATGTAAGTCACATTTGAGACACTAGGTGGCAGTAAAGATTTAATCAATGCCGCGTGCTTTAAAGAGGCCGATATCACTGGAGTGTTACAACATCTTCACTAATGAATACTATCTAATTAAACAAGTCCAAATGGATGCTCATGAATATAATAATTTTTTATGTCATATTATTACCATTTCAATGCACAAACCTAAAACCCAGGCAAAATTAGAACTGTAAAGATTTAAAGATAATCACTTAGAGAGGTGTGAGAGTTCAGCTCGTTCAATTACCTCATGCCGCTGGCCTGCTCTTGAATCATCTGAACCCTGAAACCAACAAATGAAAGGAGGACACCGCCCGGGGCATCAAATCAATCTCTCCCACTCTCTCTCCCTCTGTCCTGTTGTGAGATACCTGCATAATATTAGTTACAGACAGCACCTTTGTCTTTATTACACACACACACACACGCACACACACACACACACTCACACCATCCTACCATTAGCAGAAACCATTTAGCATATTTACATATTCATTAATACATGAATTAGCATAATGCAGGTTTTACTATCCTTGTGGTGACATTTGGCCCCCACAATATAGTCAAAACCAGACCCACAAACAATCATATTCACACACTCTATTTTGTATCAAATACAGTGTGAATGTGTGTGTGTGTGTGTGCATACTTTTAAGCCTGCATTTGTGTGTCTGTGCTCATATCTCATAATAATTCAAGGCCACTCTCCAACACAAGAAGAAAAATAATATAACATCCTCCATCCACAGGAGGATGTGTCTCACCCGATTCCCATTCAGATTAATGTGACAGATGCCCTCCGATTGTTTGAAGCAGATTATTTACACCGTCCTTTTCAACTCGAAGTCCAAGTATAAATGCGTTTCGCTTGCCTGTGATGCTTTGACACATACAATTAAATAGAAAGGGGTCAGAGGTCAAGGCTTAGGATTCGTAGACCTATCCACCTCAGCTCTTCTTTACGATAAATGATGGCTACTATAGGCTACACTCACGTCAGTTACAAGGAATTTTCTCTCCTCCAACTTGAAAATAACAACTGGAACAACGCTCTAAAGGCCTGCTGACACCAAAGCGATAACTATAACTATAAAGTTTTAATTATTTAATAATTTTATGAGAACTGGGATGTCCATACTACACCTATAACAATAAAGACAGAGGAACAATATTGTTGGAATCCCTTTCAGAACTATTTTTTTTTTCCAGCTGATGCCTGATAAAAACATTGACAGTCAATCAGAATCCACCTGACTTTAAAGAGCTCAAGCCTTGGCTTGGCAGACAGCATAACTGCAGCACGCTTATAAAAACAGAATGTTATTGTTGTTGCTCCCGTATCGCCTCCTCCTCACCACCAGAGGGAACCCTCTCCTGAATATTGACTATATCCATTCGGACTCTAGTTCCCATCATGCCGCATACCTGGGACTGATTGCACGCACACACCTGCACCTAATTACATTCACTATTTAAACCGCACTCTCACACCAGGGGCAAGTTCAAGCTCAAACCGGTGTGCACCGTTTTGCTACGGTTTCTGGTTTGAACGACATGTTTCCTGGAAACGGTGTGCAACGGGGTTTGAGATGCGTTTTCTCTTGTTTGGTGGGTGTGTCAAACATGTCAGCCCAATCAGCAACAACATGTATATAAACCACGCGGTATTAAAGAGACAGCTCCCACAATGTAATTAACATCCAAATAAATTCACAAGAGCAAGTATATTGTTTGCACATGCTTATTTACATTAAAGGCAAAATAACTAAAATAATAAGAGCACAAGTATAGATCTGGAACTTCTTTAAGTCTGTCTAAATACCATTTAGTAATTGCAATGTCTTCTGGTCCATATCCTTTCCTTAGGAAGGTGTGCTAAATAATGATTAATGTAACATAAAAATACTATACATATTTATATATTTTGCTATTGTATTATGGAGTGACACTTTCATAAACTTGTCTATACCCCTCTGATTATATAATGGTAAATATTACAATATCATAGCACAACAACAGTGATCAGCAATAATGATAATAATACTCACAATTAAAATAATAAGGTCATATAGATCATAACACAGTCTCGGAGGTAAGAAGTGGATTATCCTTCACCTGAAATGTTTGTCTTTTCATCCTGAAATGCGAGGCAAATGTTGGATCACAATAATTAGGAACCACAGTTTCCACAAATCCCATCCAATTCTTCAAAAAGAAAACAAAGAATGGCCTTCTCGGCTGCCATAGTTGCAACTCTTCCGTCATCAGAACAGGGTGTTCAACGCACCACCGTTTCCGTTTAAAAAACGTTTTGCACCGTTTTTGTCGGGGCTGAACGCAGCCCAGCTCTCTGTGAAGTCTTTATTTGCCCCGGCTGTCACTATTGAGCGTTTATCTGTTTTTTGCCTACCAGTTTTGACCTTGGACTGTTTATTGTTTTCTGATCATTCTCTGCCTGCCCTTTCTCGGATTGTTCTTTGGATATTCACATGGATTCGCTACAGGAGGCCTTTTTTTTAGAGCAATTTTTTTTTTGCCATATTTAGAACAAGAACATGTTCTTGTTGAGTCATCATATAGGCGGGAAGGCATTGAGGTTGGAAGGGGGAATGGGAAATTTCAACACTGGAATTTTGGCTTCGGTCTTGATGGCATAACTTACCCGTACAGTTCAGCAGCGGAGCAACATGTAACTGAAAAGTAGCGCGTATTGAATTGATTATAAATGTTAAATAATACATGAATTATAGTTTTAGACGTTAATAACTGAAGCTCTGCACTTAAAGTCATGTTTTGTTTGTTGTCTGGACTAGCTTGCTTGTCTGCAACCTGGTTACTTTGTTGTAATACATCAGGCGTTAAGATTTAAATGGGTTAGTAGTTTATTCGAGCTCTGGGCGCATTACGACTTCCACGACCTTACTGTAATTCTCGTTCCCTAGAAAACCGCAATTTCTCATGCCCGCTCACTATATCCGCTGCCCTCAGCAGCTGCACTGCCTTTAAACTAACATGTTTTCGCTTGTGAGTGTTTATGGATAACACCGTCTACATGGGGTTGGCAGCTCATTACTCCACATTGCAGTCATGACCCCATAGCATATTAGTCATATACGAATTGCAGCCATTCAGAATGATGGGGAAATTGCCCTAAAGCGATGGATTGAGTAAACACCGTGTTGCTGACAACATGTGTACCAAACCGCTATTATAGTCTGACATCAGAAGAGGTTGATGACCTCACCGATGGCTATGATTGTGAATATGCAAATAGGGAATGAGTACATTAACAAGGCTGTCAGGTTTGAATCAGCACTGTTAACTAGACACCGTTCAGTTTCTGGCTTGATCGCATTTGAACTATGACTTGTGGGGAATATAGTGATTTTTATTATTTACTTGGTTTTAATTTGTCTTCTAAAAGACATAGTCCTACTCAGTGTTGGGGAGTAACTAGTTACATGTAACGGCGTTACGTAATTTAATTACAAAAGAAATGTAACTGTAATCAGTTACAGTTACTACATACTCTTGACACCGTGTCCGTTTCTCAACCTGTTATGTATCGACTTTTAGAGACATCAGTATGTATTGCTGTTGGTGTCACTAGATTTCACTGCATGTTCATTCAATATCCCAAGTTTGATAGAACTCAGTCCAATATATTTAAAGGGGTCATATCATGCGATTTCAATTTTTCCTTTCTCTTTGGAGTGTTACAAGCTCTTGGTGCATAAAGAAGATCTGTAAAGTTGCAAAAACTAAAGTCTCAAATCCAAAGAGATATTCTTTATAAAAGTTAAGAGTCAACCACGCCTACCTAAAACAGCTCGTTCTAACACGCCCCCACATGTCTACATCACGATGTGGGAAGATTTGCATAACGCCGCCCAAATGATCACGCAAAGAAAGAAGGCGTAACTTTTATTCTCGCTGTAGTATTGTTGCTGCCGCCATGTCATGAAGATGTTGTGTTGTGAAAGCGAAACTACTTCGTTTGGCCTTCCAAAAGAGGACGATATCCGCTTCGTCATGCCTAGAGCTGATCCGTGCTGGTCTCTGAAGAAACGCTTTTCAGACTGATGAGCTTTGTAAAAATCGATGCGTTTCAGAAAGGCGGGGCATAGAGGAGAAACAATAATGTACAGTATGTGGAAAATTTGTTTTTTGAACCTTAAACCGCACAAACACATTTCATTACACCAAATACACAAAATAATGTTCTTTTTAGCAACATCATATGACTTAATGATGTTGTTTTTAAATGAGATAAAGTTGTACACACGCTGCTCAACTCTATTAAAATCCAGTAGTTCTAACCATTAAAGAAAATGGAAAGCGTTTGCCTCTGGACAACACTGGCAAGAAGGACTGACCCTAGAAACTGGAAAATGATATTTTTACACAACACATTTTCTGATGTAAAAAAGTTAACGTATTTTTCATTTTACTCTGCCTTGAAAAAAATACATTTTAAAGAGTTGAAAATAAAAGCTGGCACTTGCATTTGGCCATTTGAGTTATTCTAAAAGTTTGTCAGACTACATATATGTGATTCTTAATAGAAAACCTAAAATCTTTTAAATTTGAGTTAGACGACAGCAAAGCAAGTTCCTAGACAATTACACTGCCATTAAAAACTTATGCAAAAGTGACAGCAGACACTTATAATGTTAGAAAATATTTATATTTGAAATAAGTGCTGTTCTTTTGAACTTTTGTATTCATCAAAGAATTCTGAAAAAAAATGCATCACTGTTTCCACAAATATTTAGCAGCACACTGTTTTTACAATTGAAAATTGTACCAATTTGCACCAAATTATTTAAAGCATATTAGAATAATTTTTGAAGGACTGGAATGATGGCTGCTGAAAATTTGCTGTCACAGAAATAACACACTTTATTTGAAATTAAATAAAAAAAAATATATAAATGTGTCAAAGTCAAGAAATTCATTCAGGAAAAGTAGACTTGAAAGATCAAGTATAGCCTAAATGCTAGTGTAACCTGTCCTTCATTGATCCACTGATATTTTCCAGTTAATGAATTTTCAATGGGTCAGTGAATTGGATCTGCAAAATGGACAATTATTTCAAAGTTCAAACAATAGTTTAATTTGTGGTTTCTTTTTATAGGCATAATTTATACAGTACAGTGGAGAAAATCCTGGTTGGAGGCATCATCTGCTGTCTGTAAGTAAGTCTTGTTATGCTATTGAAACTAATAATTATGCAGTGAAAAGAACAGAGTAGCAGTTTGATTTTCACGCTTGCGAAGATTAAATTAGTCTAAATGAACACTAGAAATGTACATCATTTTTCAGCACTAATTAAAGCTTTATAGCAGTAGAATAAACAATGAGCAGATGTTAGTTTTACAGTTTGATGCCATTGAAATGATTTAGATTGGTAGTTAGTTGTCATTATTATTCAGTATAATTCCATCATAAGTCCACACTGTGGTGTGGGAGTCTGAAAGTCCTCAGTGGAGCGTTAACACATACACGCATGCGCACATGCAATCTCGATCATAGTATGTGTAATATATCAGTGGTGACAGGCTGAGAGAGATGTGTCTGCTTCTTTATTAGAATGTGTAATTGATTTACTGACCCTTGTATGGGCCATAAGACACCATCATTAGTCACAGAGTAGGAGTTACAACGTTTGCATGAGGATATGTGTCCGCAGTGATGCTTTGAGTGTGTGATTGTGTGTGTGTGTGTGAGAGAGTGTAACGGGTCCCAGTATAGGACGTTAGAGACTGTCATTAGTCAGACCGGACACCTCCTCAGCAGTGACACACTGGGGAGTCAGTAGAGAAATTCTGCACTAGCGAGAATGGATTCACCCCTCTGTCCCCGTGTACTGCACTTTTGTGTATGAGACCGCTTTAGTCCACAGATCTGAGAACAGTGCTTTACAGCATTAATCACTGAGCCTTTTCACTTAGTGGACACTCAACATTAAACTCAGACTTAATAAAAACACTGGCGATAATGAGCTGCTTGATGTAATGGAAATGATGATAAAAGAGCACGAAGGACGGCTGTTTATTTCCCAGGGTTCCTGGTTGGCCCTGATTGTTCTGAAGCACCTGGACCCAGAAGTCCTGATTTAAGTCTTTAAACTGTTTCCAGGTCAATACAAAAACACAACCTGATACACTTGACATCATTAGTAGTGCTTGCTAAGGATGGCAGCACTGTTGCTATTACTCAAATATTTCATTCCTTAACTGTAAGTATTAAAATTGGTAATGCAACTAAACATGCCTTGTGCTATGGATGTAAACGATACCTCAAATCATCAGATGTGGCTTGTTGAGGAGAGCTGTGTTATTACTGTTCTTATATTACTATTAGGTACAGTTTGCAAAAAATTTTAAAAGAGCTGCATTTATTTAAAATAGAAATCTTTTGTAACATTTTAAATGTCTTTACTGCACCTACTGCATTTCCTTCATTTAAAAGATCCCCAAAAGTTCTTAGTTATTTCTTTAGGTTAGACTGCAGCAAATTACATTAAATATAGGTCTACATTACAAAAAGAAGTAACAAAATCACTGATGGTCAGCAGCTCTCATCTGGTTTTTCTTTATCTTTCACTTCACCTGGGAGTGTTTATGAATAACAGACTGTACAGGGGTTGGGTAGCTAATTTTTATTTTTTATTTGTATTTCTACAAGTTACAGATGTAATACGACAGTATTACAAAGTCACATTGGCCTTTTCACTGATGGGATTGTGTGTGTGAATGAGTGTGTTTGTGTGGATTTGAAAACTTGCTAAGCACAGTGACTTTTCCTTTGATGTGGCTGGCTTTATCATGTTCAAACATAATGCATAATTTACAATGATGGCAAATACAATCACAATATATTTTATTATTAACAACACTGATACACAGTGATTGGTAGATCAAACCAGCGCAGCATGAATATCAAATACAAAATGCACATAGGGAACTGAAGCTGAATTATAGGCTGTTTGCACATGCAAACGTTGGCCTCTGTTACACACACATTATGGCATCTCTTAGTATCGGAAGTCAATATTTTTAATCTCTCTCAATTCCAGATGAGAATCAAATAAATCTCTAAACTCACAGGGATTAATCAAGTAAAAATTAAAAGGAAGGTAAGGCAGATGAAATTATATCCGGTGTAGAGTACTGTGAAAGTGTTTTGCACACATTTTCACTTTAATTAAAGATGTACTTAGTAATTTTGTTCTCATGGGAACTGTTTTAAACAAAATAGCATGTTTTATTTGGGCCAGTAAGCAAACACAAAACCGCTTAGCAACTGCATAGCAACAACGAGCCATCCTGTTATTCAGAAAATCTAATTAACATATGTCCTCACATTTATTCATTCCAGATAATTACTTAGCTAGAAAGTCTCATGAAAAATGTCATATCAACTAATAACATATCAACTAATAAATATAATTGATGTAAATAGAATTCTTGCAGTCAATAACTTGCATGTTTTCTCACTTACATAGTCTAGAATCACTCTTAACAGTAAAATCTCTTAGGGATTCTACTGCATAAAATGCAAAAATTTTAATTACACTTCATTGTCCATTAAAAATGGACATTAGGAAAATTCATCATTCACTTGATGCCTGGTAGTAAAAATTAGGATATGAATTCCATAAGAATATGGAATCACACAGCAGATCTCTAGATACAC
Organism: Sinocyclocheilus rhinocerous; assembly: GCF_001515625.1. NCBI lineage: Eukaryota > Metazoa > Chordata > Actinopteri > Cypriniformes > Cyprinidae > Sinocyclocheilus > Sinocyclocheilus rhinocerous. The sequence goes on from NW_015654491.1 coordinate 762,773, forward strand.
AGATTAAACGGCAATAAATGTGAAACATGGTCACATTAGCACAAAACAAATAAATTGTCATTCTGTAATGTCTGAGGGGAGAGGAGGTTCTTGCAAATATAAGCATAATCATTAGTTTGATCTCACTAAGGACAACCATCTCGTTTAATATCCTGTAATGAAGCACATAAAACAGAATGGCGTTTCATAAAGTCTCACTATTGGAAGGTCACCATGGAAAAGGATATTCAGTCTCTGGCTCGGATTTGATCCAGTTGGGAGGCGAGTTGGCATCCAAATTTGAAGCCTGGCAGTTATATTTGGTGCAAAAAAATTTGGCGTGAATATATTTCACTTTATATATTAATGTTGAATGTATGTTGAATATATATAGTCAAAATTTCAGGCAACGCAACGTCTCCTGCTGCTCTAATATGTTTTGACAACTCAGTGACAAAATTTCATTGTATTTTTTTATTTATTTATTCATTTATATTATTTTTTTTTAATTTTTTGAGGTCATGAATAATGATTGTGCATGAAAAAATGAACACGGTTGTTTTTCTAACAGTTGCACCAGTCAAAATGGCACTGAATTGAAATGGGCCTGATGAATGTGTCATGTGTGAGGTGAACTCCGTAAGTAATGACAGATGGAGGAGACGGAAGTACTCAAACCAAAACAGGCCTTTTTAATAATTCATCAGACATTAAATAATCCCTCTTCACCATCTCTGAAAGCTCAGGATGACCTTTGGAAAATGTAAAATCTTTTTCACACGCGGCAGTGATGAGTCTGGCAGGAAAGGTTGAAACCTAACAGTCCGTCAGCTACAGCAAGTTACACAAGAAATACTCACACGCTGACAGCCGAAGCTCAATCACTCTGACATAGATTCATTTTTCAGACTAAAGTGACAGCTGTCTGTCTTTTTCCAAAAGTTAACGGAAGTTGAAATACATAAACTTCAGAAAGTCTGAAACCTGAATTTTATAGCACCGCTCCCTGGCTGACAGTATAGTATAATAATGGCTTATTCATTTTTTAGCAATTAATGTTCATACAGATCCATAAATGCACAAGTAGGGAAAATAAAACTGGCAAAATACATTATTTATTTAAGTTGAAGTTGAGCAGTGCGGGACATTTTTAATCATACATAGCAAAACAAGTTTGCACAATAATGTGATGCACAGTGTCATGGGACATGTAGTTTTACAATTTGCGTACGGTCTCATTAACTTGCAATTATGCCGGCCACATGTGAATATTGTCTGAATTTAAAGTAGGCCCATCATAACAAAATACAAAACACTTAGCGTAGAGTGTGTGGTGAGACATCCAACTATTTTCTTTGCTTTACATTCAATCATAATGGTAAATGAGATTCTAAAGGAAGCGACACAGTCCTTGGAGGCAAAGCTTTGTGTGCTATACCATAAAATCACTCAAGCTCTTATCCTACCCTTCTCTCCCTTATCACATAAACATGACCACTAGGGCTCCCTGGACGAGATAAAGCTAACTTTGTTTCACGCAGAGTGCTCTTTTGTCCATGTTACTCAACTTTAATTTTCAAATGCAACCATACAAACTTTGAAAAATGCTTAGAGTCGTCTGTGATTGTACCTGTGTTTGTGCGTGGTGTGTATATGTGAGAGAGAGCTAAAATGATGAAAAATATGACATTCTAAAGACTACTGTGGTGCAGGATATTTAGACAGCCTTTGTCCAGACCAGCAGCCTGCACATTTATGGGTGGATATTGAATAGATGCCTCTTTGCATTTTCTTTGTGTACGGAGTCTTTGAACAGCTTCAGCAGATCCCAGAGTCATAAAAACGTAACATACTGAACACTTTTATTTATTTCCTGTTTTGTTCACCAGATGCACTCTCTGTGTCCTCCTTAAAGTACTGAACCATTTCGATTTGGAGTTTTCTGTCAAAACTGATGATTAATGAATTTGCTCAATGAAGTATTTGTCTTGTTAGTTTAACTACACTACCATTCAAAAGTTTGGGGTCAATAAGATTTTGTAAAGTTTTTGAGAGAAGCATCTTATGCTCACCAAGACTGCATCTATATGATCAAAAATTACTGACACTAAAAACTGTTTTTTTTTTGTTAATTGTAATATTTCACAGTATTATTGTTTTCTAGTTGAATATTATCATATTAAGTTGAATAATTTATTTCTGTGATGGCAAAGCTGAATTTTCAGCAACCAATACTCCATTCTTCGGTGTCATGATCCTTAAGAAATTATTCTAATATGCTGATTTGGTGCTGATGAAACATTTATTATTTTTATCAATATTAAAAACCGTGGTGCTGTTTAATATTTTTGTCAAAACCTTTTTATCCAGAATTATTGGATGAATAGAAAGTTCAAAAGAACAGCATTTATTTTGAAAAAAAAACAAAAAACTGTCACTTTTGATCAATTTAGTACATCCTTGCTGAATAAAAGTATTAATTTATTCTAAACATTCAGTGTACTTTAAAAACGTCTCGGTTACGTATGGTAACCCTCGTTCCCTGAAGGAGGGAACAGAGACGTCACGTCGGATGACCGACGAATTGGGATCTCGCTTAGAGAGACCAATCTACTTCGAGTGTAAACTAAACGAGCCAATGCACATTGGCATGCGATTATTGCATCCAGCTGTCGCTGATCACGATTAATCTTTTGCAAATATTAAAATGTTCAGTCTTTCTCTTTTGGGAAAATACCCTATAATATAACGACTGATAACTTCAGGTTTTTGTCCAATCAAATGCTCTCTAGAATAAGAATGTTCCTCCCACTCATGCCACCTGACAATAACTGGCAAGTAGCAAACCATGTTTCATGTTTCGTAATGGGAAAAAAAGGCACTTGAGTCCCACCCAAAATTCCTGTTTTAACAGGAAAAAATTCAACACAGGAAAGCAACTGAGAGAAAATAGAAAATATACCTGGAATGGTGCAAAATACAGATTATGCCGAATAACACTATTTACTTTCATTTCAGTAGGGAATCTCTTTTGTATCCTTTCATTTAACGTGATCCTATTAAAGATTTTTCAGTGTCACAAGTCATCTTCTGTGGGCTATTTACTGGAGGAATGAAAAGATTATTTTTGGAAATTGCCTTGAGAAACTGGGATACACAGGCCATTCAATTGTTACAGAAATGTCATGAAAATCCATTGTAAAAAATCAGTGGGCAGTCACTAATGTAAAAATACATTTATTCAGATTAAAGTAACTTTCAGTTCACATTCAAATATAAAACTGGCTGTCAGTTATTAGTAGCGATGAAACATGCACTCCAAATGAGTGTACTTCTAAGAATACTGTATTGTGAATACTAACCAGATTAAGAATATGTTGTCAATTTACAATAGTAACACACATTGCCAAGGCACAAATGAACACGTTCAGCAGATGAGGCTTCTACACAGATGAAGGTACCTACCTCTATTTGTGACATATCTACTCAACCCTAAAACCATGCTCCTTATGACCTCTTAACATTGAGTCAGATGAGGTAAGCATCAATATAAATATACATAAAGCTATAAGCATATTTCAAATGATTAAATATTGATTTTTCTGTATGAAAGCGTATAACATATGATTTGTGAACTCTAAAAGTGAGCTGTTTTACAAATGTGAGGCAGTTAATCTTATATATCTACAAGTTAGCATGCGGAGAATGATCTCTCATGTTTACAAAAAGAATTGTGTGCCCCTGCTTAGGATCAGTTTCTCTGATTATCGTTTTAAGAAAGAATTGTGAAAGAAACTACTCCTTAAGTGCTGATATAATATTTCATTCTACTGCTTTCGATATCTGTAATTTATAATGCCTTGATTAACACTTAAAGAATTGTTCATTTATAGAGCTCAAATGTAAAACACCACAATAATAAAAAGGCATAAGCACCACAATAACAGAAAAAGTTAAGGGAAAAAAGTATAATTATAAATGTAATGCAGTTGATATCATCATCAAACCTTCCATCATCATTTCAGACATTGGTGCAGTTTGGAATCTGTCTGGTCCTTTGCCGCTCTCCAACCCCAAGGCCTCCTAAACACACACACACACACACACACACACAAAGCAGAAAATCACTGTAATTGCAACCAACAGGCAAGGGCAACTATGTGATCAATGCTTTCCACTTCAGTGTCATGGGATCAGTCCTTGATTACTGTGAATCAAAAAGTCCTGGGACACACAGAAGACAATCACCTTCTCTGACAGCAAAGTAATAAAAGTAGAATGAATTAATTGGGGTCCATCCACTGACCTCACGCTTACAAACAACAGATACACACAAAAACAAGCACGTCTCTCTTCATGCTCCTTAAACGCAAATTTCATCTTTATGAACATTAAAAATAACAGAAAAGGACTTCCCTTAAAAAAAAAAAAAAGGGCGTTTATTTTTAGTGAATGTGTACTTGTGTACTTCAAATCTTAAAGGGGTCATCGGATGCAAAATTCACTTTTGTTGTTGTTTGAACATAAATGTGTGTTGGAAGTGTGTGTACACATCCACCCTATAATGATAAAAATCCACCCAGTGTTTTTTTTTTAAATCCCTATTTTAAAATCCCCTTTCTGTTCTGAGATTCCGGTCAGAATGATGTAGTTCTGCACAGGCCGCTCCCACGATAGTTGATTGACAAGGCCGTCTTACCTTAAGACCCGCCCTGAGTGAGCTGTGAGCTGTCCGCCATTGTGTCGACTCCAGTGCAGGGAAATACACGAATGTCTCCGATTAAGCGATTGAGGTGTTTTGTTGCTGGATGTAATAATGAACATAGCAGTCGTCATTTACTCCCGACATCTGAGCCGCTGAAGATGCAGAGGATTAACGTTACTTTCGTTTTTGAAAGGAATGCGCCGATCCCCGATCTGCCTAAATGCGTTTAAGTTCGCGCGAATCATTCATGATCCAGCTTCATCTACAGAACAAGTGAGTATAAGGGTTTTTTATGAATCTTTGCAAGTTTTACGCTACTATTGAGAAATTTTAACCAAAGTATGTTATAGACTTTTCATTAAGACCCTAAAGAATCATATCAACTTGTGGAAAATGGGCATCCAATGACCCCTTTAATATATTTTTAAAAAGCTTGTAGATAGCATTTTAATAATGATATAAAAGACCACTCAAGTGTGCTTAAAGAGGCTACACGTTTCTTAACACTTTTAAGTACACTTTGTAATCATGTCAAATTAAAAGTTGTATTAAGAACATTTTAAATTGTTGTTTTAAACTTTTGTCATGCTTTAAAGATGTACACTTATTTTGATGTGTTGACTTACATACTAAAGCACATGTAAAGTACTTAATTATAATTTTACTGTAGTGTGCTTTGATATTACATTTAAAGTTAATATATTTTAAATATACTAAATTGCAACTTCATCTTAATTAAATGAGTAAAAAAAATCACTCTTAGGTTTAACTAACTGCATTTCATATAAATTTAAACTACAATAGATTTTCATTTAATTGTAAATAACATGCAGTTAAGTGCTCAAAAACATTGCATTCAGTTTGCACAAGTATATTCTTTAAAAGTAAATTGTTTCCATAAAAAGCACTCTTTTTATAAGTATGCTACACAAGAGTTTACACAAGAGTTGTTAAAGGGGTCATATGATGCGATTTCAAGTTTTCCTTTCTCTTTGGAGTGTTACAAGCTGATTGTGCATAGATAAGATCCCTGAAGTTGCAAAGACTAAAGTCTCAAAACCAAAGAGATATTCTTTATCAAAGTTAAGACTCTGCCACGCCCCCCTAAAACGGCTCATTCTAACACGCCCCCACATATCTACCCCACTATGTGGAAATATTTGCATAATCCCGCCGCAAATGTGCACGCAAAGAAAGAAGGCATGGTGTCAGTAACCGCAGTTAGTGTTGAAGCAGCCATGTCAGAGAGACGCTGTGTGTTTCTAGGCGAAAGCAAAAGCACTTTATTTGGCCTTACGAAAGTAGATGCATTTAGGAATCTTTAAGATCACTTACAACAGAACAGCAATGCATTTTATGGACGACCATTTCGTGAACCTAGGAGAGAAGGTAATTCTGACTTTGCTATGACAATCTGGCACTTCTGAATCAGCTACTGTAAGTATGTTTTGCTATTAGTTTAAGTATTTGCTATTGACCGTTCAAATGCGGAGTTTTGCGCATCGTGTGAGTGTGTG
>NW_015654491.1:775106-781775 GCF_001515625.1 Sinocyclocheilus rhinocerous
TGTGTGTGTGTGTGTGTGTGTGTGTGAGGGGAACAGGGTCACATCACAGGTGAGTGAACTGCCTGTCAGAAATCATAGCACGTCAGCTGTCTTAACCGCGGCTTGTGTACTGCATCATCACTGTGGGTGTCACGCGACTCTGTTGCCCTTTCGGGCTTGAACTGATGGTAAAACTAATGACATTATTTACTGTCTTTACATTTATTTTGAAAGATGAAGCTCGCGATTATGGTAAGGGGCGTTACATTTCCGACGCGTGCTTGCGGTGTTCGGCCAATCACAGTGCACTGGGTCAGCTGGCCAATCAGAGCGGACTGCGCTTGTCAAAGGAGGGGGCTTTGTAGAAAACGAAGCGTTTGAGAGAGGCGGGGCATATAGGATATACAATAATGTACAGTATTTGAAAAATAATGTGTTTTTTGAACATTAAAGCATGTCAACATATTCTGTTACACCAAATACACAAAATAATGATCTTTAAAAAAGCATCATATGACCCCTTTAAGAACAAGAAAACCTAGCATAAATATTGTGTATGGGATAATCACTTATCTAACCTGTGTTGTGAGCCTCCAGCTCCTTCTCTATCAGTTCTCTTTGAGGTGGCAGATGGCTGAAGCTGTTGTGTGTTCCGGTGTTGGAGGGAAATGGTGTTTGTGTTGTGTGTGCGTTGCATGTTGTGAATGAAGTGGCTGTTGTACGCGTGCCGTTCTTCTCCTGTCCGACAGCACTGATCATCTCGGGCTCCTTCTCATGGGTGTCCTCTGTCTCCACATGGATCCATGGGATTTTACTAGTGTTGTGGAAAAAAAATGGGATGGGTTTTTGTTTTTAGTCCAAGTAGACCAGATCAAGAGGAAACAGTCACTGATGCCAATAAAGTAAGCAAGCATCATTTGTCAGCATTGGTTGGTATTTCCAGGGCATATCAAAATGACAGTGTATTATTAGCCCATGATTTGTTGAGCAGAACTGGGAGATTTGGGAGAGGCAAGGCTTACCGTTTGAACTTGTAGATGAAGACAATGGCCAATCCCACCAGACCCAGAGAAACCAGTAACAGCATGGCAGAGCCACTGGGGAGAACACTGGAGTCCACCAGAGGTGCTACGGGCAATACACAGCATAGCTCAATGTCTCATCTCACAGTCTACTCTGTATATAAAAAGCATGCATCTAATGACTCCGAAGTGACTTACATTGCATTCAAGGTACACATTTTTATCACTTGCTCTCCGTGGGAATCAAACCCATGACCTTTGCTTTGCTAGTTTTTTCCCCCCAGCTACAGGAAGGCAAATGCATTCATAATGCTTTCTGTGCTTTATAATCAATTGTATGTTCTTATAATAAAAATATATATAAAATATAGTTTATTATATTATGAATCGATATTAAGCCTATAATGCAGTATGCATATTTGCCTGATAGTTTTCTAAAGCCTCATTATCATGATCAGTACTTAATAAAATAACAGATATTGATATTGATATTAATAGTTATTGATATTATAAAATTAATGATTACTATGCTTAATGTTTCATATATTGTTTATAAAGACTAATAATATTGAAAATATCAAATATGATACAGGTATAGGCCTATTTATTTAAATCATGAATGCAATGCCCATTTCATAATGTATTATGCTCATTAAAATAAAAATGACTATTCAGTCATTTAATCATTGTATAAAAAAAAGGTAAATATCAATTTTAGAACTTTACCTGCTCTATCATTATTCAAATCTCAGTGATTTTCACTATAACTCTTGGTAACATTATTGTATTAATGAATACAAAAACCAAATTTTATGAATACATAAAAAGAATCATGAACAAAATGAAAATGCTTCAAAGATTTAAAATGCTATCCAATAAACAAATGATTGTAAATATTACTTTATCAGAATGATCATTGATCAATATAAATGGAGGAATAATATATTAGGGTTGTCACGATTCTTTGATTAAATTCAAGTACTCTATTATTAAAAAAATCCTCTACCGTGTCGATTAACCAGCAAAATCCCGGAAGTGGCGAGTTCCACGGACGAGAATCCATGAAAAGCATTATTAGTCCGTTTTTTAAGGCTGCACGAAATATTAAAACCATTTAAAATTCAAAATAAAGCATAGAGCTATTGTGAATTCACAAAAGCTGCGATTCAATTAAATAAACATATGCACTGCGGGTTTAATATGCCCTTTATTTATATGCATTTAAGTTACAGCTCCGTTCACAGTAAATGCTGCTCCACACAAACAGTTATCATTTACATGCACGGACCGTCTCAAACTCCATCCTTGCATATGCTGTGAGTCTGAGTTGCTTATAACATTCATCTGGGAACAATGTGCGCCATTCTGTCAGATTTATAAGGTAAATCATTTATAAACCTACGCCAACACAGGAGAACACATTATGCTAACTGTTCACCACAACTTCAAAATAAAAGTTTAAACCCTCTTCAGGCATTTGATATAATACATAATGTACATAAGTTACGATTATATTGTTTTATTACATTATGTGTTTTAACTGTTTTGTTCAATAACCAATTATTATTGCCTCATTGCTATTATATATGTATTTTAAGTCATTTTAAAGTCGCTTAGGTCTGTTTTTATTACCACACAAAATTATCAGATTACTTGATTAATCGTTAGCATAATTGACTGATTATTCGATTAGCAAAATATTAGTTAGTGACAGCCCTAGAATATTACTGTAATATAGAATATTATATTACCAGTATGTTATTGGTATAACAACAGCTAATTGCGAAAACAAAAAGTCTGTCGACCACGAATGTCTTTGCTGTCTCTCAGAGCGTGTCTGATGTGTGAGAGGCATATCCATTTCAGTAATTCTAAAAACTGTCTCACTCGTTCACTGCACACACACACACACACACACACACACACACACACACACGCTGCAGGCTTTATCGTTACTCCAACAGGCCCCACGAATCGGTCGACAGGCTGTGTCAGTCTAGACCTTTCGGCAGAATGCAGGAGGCAATCTGAACCTTTTCCTGTTTGGAGCAATGAAGACAAATGGCCGTGTCTGAAAAGGGTAGAATTATATGTGGCAGAGAGACACTCTTTATGATCCTGTAATATCATTTCAAACTCACTATATTGGTCATGCTCAGACAGGCTCCACATTATCAATATTAATCTAAAGTCCAGGGTGGAGTATCTGTTCTCTAGGTTTTCTAGCACCAAGAGAAGGTTGAGGTATTTGACACAATGGATTGTAAGCAAAATAATCATGTAGTGTACTTTATGTAACCACAGAAGCATAAAGTCACCTCACATAACCACAGACAGCGCTGTAATTTACCACAAAGAGGCAGCAATTAAATGCAGATCACAATGCGGTAGACAGTTAATAGCCCCTTTCACACATTACTGGTAAATTACCGTTAAGAGATCATGTGTGAACAGGACCTTTTCAGAAATACTGGTAAATTCATTCCGGCAATTTCCTGGTATGAGAAGTTGTAAAATTACCAGTAAATTAACGGTAATGTGCTCTGTGTGATTGCAGCACAAGATTACCGGTATGAGCACATACGAGTTCAGAACTAGCTGACGCAAGATATCTACTGGGTCAATCATAACATTCTGAAGCAGATGATGCATTTACTCCGCGCTGTTTACGGAAGTCAAAGAAATGTTAGATTACTTTTAATACGATGCCTCTGGGACAAAAGCAGCGGCATGAATATGAACGTTTGACACAAAAGTGAAAACATCAACAAAAACACTACCTGCATATACACATCTCCATGTTTACAAACACAACACCGGGAAGCGGAGCTGTTTAAAGGTCGTTTCCAGTTAATGATGTCACAGAATTTAAAGGTATTTTGAAACTGATGTGTGAATGGTGCTTTACCGGAAATAAGACGGAACATCATTGCCTGTGTGAACAGCGCATTTTTTAATTTACCGGTAAAGTCGTTGCGGTAATTTTATGGCAATTTACTGGTATTACTGTGTGAAAGGGGCTAATGTAACTCAACCACAGACAGCAGTGCCAAATGAGCCCTATAACCACAGACAGAAGCAGTGCAATGCATTTTGTGTTGTCAGAGAACATTGATTAAAATCTTAGGAACAGAAACTTGTTCTGTCAGGACCACTATCATCAAAGATGATTGACAATTAGCATACAGTTTGGATTGGCGGTATGGTTCTGTTCTGGGCAAGAACTCCCTGTGCATCCTTGCAGCCTAGCATGGATGAGAGCAGGGAGAGCAGCGATACACCCCCCTCCCCCCAGGGTAAACAGAACAGAACCAACATAAATGTACTGCAGATATCGTTAAAGTTCAATAATTTTATGTACACATTTTAGAATTAGTCTGATTTAAAGGATAATCAGAAGGCTGAATCCCGACTGACAGAGGAGGAGCTGGGGACGGAGGAGGGTAATTAGCTATTGAGCAATATGAAAACTGCTGATAATACTGAGGGACCTTATATATGAATGCTTAGATAGGTGTCGTATTCCCATAGGTTGATGGGGATCAGCTGAGAGTCAGCTGATGCGAGCTTGACTAACGTGACCTGCCAGAACTAACGCTACGCTAGATGATTATAACAGAGTCCGGGTGTTGTTGTTCTGTCTCTGTGATCTGATCAGCGAGTTTCTGTAAAGCTGAGCTCACGTGCGCTTGCGGTGGAATTTAAACACTCACGAGAAGGAACGAGTGAAATTCCCGCGGCGAATAGAACGGCTTACAGTTAATGAAGAGCACTTCCAGATCGGGACAGCACATATTCTTTAACGCTGTTACGTCTGTACACCACCTTTCATTGATGTAAAAATATGTCCTGCCGGCGCGCAATTTCCCCGCTGATTCTGCTTCGCGGTCCGCTCTGAACAGCTGAAAGCCCGGCAGATGAAGCGCGCTGTCCGGAATAGCGTCTTTCAGCCAGGTTTCCGTGGAACACAGAGCAGCAGAGTGTGAGAAATCCTTATTCGTCCGGGAGAGCAGAAGGAGTTTGTCCGTTTTGTTGGGTAGAGAGCGGAGATTCGCCAGATGGATGCTAGGCAACGGCGTTCGAAATCCGCGCTGTCTGAGCTTCACGAGTGCGCTGGCTCGCTTTCCCCATCTGCCCGCCCTGAAGCATTTGATCAGTTTGATCAGCTGCTCCACCAACTACAGTGTTCAGCGAAACATCCGAATAATTGAAAACCGGTTGGAGATTTTGTGGTGTGTTCTGCCGAATGTTCAGCAGTTCATCCCTGTTAAAACTGATCGCGTTTGAGAAACAAAAAAAACAGGAAAAACAAACAAAAACACTAAAACAACTGAAGAGCGAAGCACCGTGGCTGCCATGTGCGGCACCATCATGTAATGTCAATAATTTCAGTAACTACAATAATTTAACTGTTCATAAAGTAGATTGCCTGGGGGAAGAAACTGTTCTTGTACATGGCTGTCCTGGTGTTCGGCATTCTGTAGTGCCGGCCAGATGGCAAAAGTTCAAAGAGAAGGTGGCTTGGATGTGAGGGGTCCAAAGTGATTTTCTGAGCCCTTGTCCTCACTCTGGATATATACATTTTTTGAAGGGTGGGCTGAGGAGCACCAGTTATCCTTTCAGCAGTCCGTACTGTCCTTTGTAGTCTTCTGACGTCTGATTTGGTAGCTGAGCCAAACCAGACAGTTATAGAAGTGCAGAGGCCGGATTCAATGACTGCAGAGTAGAACTGTATCAGCACCTCCTGTGGCAGGTTGAACTTCCGCAGTTGGTGAAGGAAATACAACCTCTGCTGGGCCTTTTTGACAATGGAGTCAATGTGATTGTCCCACTTCAGGTCCTGAGAGATGGTGGTGCCCAAGAACATGAATGATTCCACTGCTGCCACAGTGCTGTCCATGATGGTGAGCGGGGGGAGTGCAGGGGCTTTCTCCTGAAGTCCACTATCATCTCCACTGTTTTGAGCGCGTTCAGCTCCAGGTTGTTGTGACTGCATCAGACAGCCATCTGCTCAACCTCGCTTCTATACACAGACTCATCACCGTCCTGGATGAGACCTGTGACTGTAGTGTCGTCTGCAATTTTCAGGAGCTTGACAGAGGGGTCTGTAGAGGTGCAGTCATTGGTGTACAAGGAAAAGAGCAGTGGGGAAAGAGCGCATCCCTGAGGGGCGCCAGTGCTAATGGTGTGGCTATTGGATGCGAATTTACCCATTCTCACTAGCTGTTACCTGTCTGTCAGAAAACTGGTGATCCATTGGCAGATAGAGCTGGGAACAAAGAGCTAGGTTAATTTGGTTTGGAGGAGAGCTGGGATGATTGTATTGAAAGCCGAACTGAAGACCACAAACAGGATCCTCACATAAGTCCCTGGATTGTCTAGATGTTGCAGGATATAATGCAGTCCCATATTGACTGCATCATCCACAGACCTGTTTGCTCGATAAGCAAACTGCAGGGGGTCCAGTAAGGGTCCAGCAATGTCCTTCAGATAAGCCAACACCAGTCTTTCAAATGACTTCATGACCACAGATGTTAGGGCAACAGGTCTGTACTCATTAAGTCCTGTGATTTTGGGTTTCTTTGGGATGGGGATGATGATGGAGCATTTGAAGCAGGCAGGAACTTCGCACAGTTCCAGTGATCTGTTAAACATCTGTAAAAAGATG
>NW_015654491.1:782788-786197 GCF_001515625.1 Sinocyclocheilus rhinocerous
CGCTTGCTGAATGACAAAAAGCTGACGCCGGTTCCACCGCACGTGCTTTTATAGCTTCTTGGTCGCAACGTCACCCGCCCATGACGTCTTGCCCATCTATTGTACTGATTTCACATGTGATTCAAAGCATGGTCACGCTGAAGGCGTTCCCAAAGCATTTTCCGACGCAGCGTCTCGTTCCCTCGGGGAACCATGGTTGCATTCGTAACCTGGAGACGTTTTCTTTTACCTTTATTTTATTTTTACCTTTTCTTGGGCATTTCTGTGGTATGCTAAAGATTTTAAGCACTGTCTCTGTCACTTGAATGCTTATTTTATTACTTGACAAATGAATGAAAGACTCTGGAAGTAAAATAATAATTCAAGTTTATTATAATTATCTTGCATTAATCCTAATGTAAGATTTCCTAATTTGGAATATGATCAATGATTAAGTATGTGTAAATGCTCAGTAAATTTAGCCCTTAGAGTAGGGCTGTCAAACTCAATTCCTGGGGGGCATTAAAATGATGGGAACACAAACAAAGATTGGGGTAGTACTGCTGTGGTAAAGTGGAAATTTGAATTACTTCAGAAGGCTGAATCCTGACTGACAGAGGAGGAGTTGGGGATGGAGGAGGGTAATTAGCTATTGAGCAATATGAAAACTGCTGATAATACTGAGGGACCTTATATATGAATGCTTAGATAGGTGTCGTATTCCTATAGGTAGATGGGGATCAGCTGAGAGTCAGCTGATGCGAGCTTGACTAATGTGACCTGCCAGAACTAACGCTACGCTTGATTTCAGGTCTTACCCAGTGTGAGCTGAGACACAGACACTGTGACCCGCGTGTCAGGCTTCAGATCAAACTGGATCAGGTTCTGATTTAAAGCGTTCATGAAGACCTCCGACATCTGAAACAAGAGAACGATGATGGTGACAGTAATGATGAGGAATAGGAGAGTTAAAATAGTGACGAGCTAAGTGGAAAAGCCTTGTTTTAATCTATCATATTATTTGATCAAATATTTAATATGCAGTGTTACAACATTAAAGCAGTACATGTGTGGGAATAATGATTTCACTTACTAAAATCAATAAAAAAAATCAACAAAAAAGTAATTATTTCAACATGTGGACATACAGTATACTACCATTCAGTTTGGGGTTGGTAAGTTTGGGGTTTCGTAATATTATCACAATTTAAAATGTAATTTATTCATGTGATGCAAATCTGAATTTTCAGCAGCCATTACTCTAGTCTTCAGTGTCACATGATCCTTCAGCAATCTTTTTGATTTGGTGCTCAAAAAAACATTTTTTTATTTTTATTTTGATCAATGTAGAAAACAGTAGTGTAATATTTTTGTTTAATATTTTTGTGAAATTTTTTTTTTTCAAGATTCTTTGATGAATTGAACATTCAAAAGAACAGCATTTATTTGAAACAAAAATATTTTGTAACTTTATAAATGTTGTTACTGTCCTTTAAGCTATTGAATGTATCCTTGCTTAATAAATTTTGTAAACGACTTTAAAAAAACAAATCATACTGATCCCAAACATTTGAACGGTAGTCTATTTGTGTTGAGCTATTAAAAAATATTTATAAAGGCTGCAAAAAGCTTTATTTTCATAAAGATTGTGAATATGAATCTTTTGTATGCCATTTAAAATGATCATACTACATTTTTCATTTCGGAAAGCTGTAGGTCATAACCCTACATAAACTGAGAATGCAATAAAAAAATACTGCTGGTTTTAGCATAAATTTGAATTATTGTCAAGTACAAATTTAACTGGAGTTTTTATTTCTCTTTGTGGTTGCTGGGCATTACAATTCAGCCAATGACATTTTTAAAGTAAGTGCTTGTAGCTTTCACCAGTGATAAAGCCACTTTTTTATTGCCACTATAATTTATTTAGCCATCAGAGAATCATAATAGGTTATTTTAACAGATTGTATCAATCATCAGACCTTGTCATTTGGGGGATCATAGCAAAACATTTTGTTTCAATATGTGTGCGTGTGTGTGTGTGTGTGTGTGTGTGTCTTGCCTTATCAAGCTGTTCCTCTGTGATCAATGTAGAAAACAGTAGTGTAATATTTTTGTTTAATATTTTTGTGAAAATTTTTTTTTTCAAGATTCTTTGATGAATTGAACATTCAAAAGAACAGCATTTATTTGAAACAAAAATATTTTGTAACTTTATAAATGTTGTTACTGTCCTTTAAGCTATTGAATGTATCCTTGCTTAATAAATTTTGTAAACGACTTAAAAAAAACAAATCATACTGATCCCAAACATTTGAACGGTAGTCTATTTGTGTTGAGCTATTAAAAAATATTTATAAAGGCTGCAAAAAGCTTTATTTTCATAAAGATTGTGAATATGAATCTTTTGTATGCCATTTAAAATGATCATACTACATTTTTCATTTCGGAAAGCTCGGAAAGCTGACCCTACATAAACTGAGAATGCAATAAAAAAATACTGCTGGTTTTAGCATAAATTTGAATAATTTGAATTTACAAATTTAACTGGAGTTTTTATTTCTCTTTGTGGTTGCTGGGCATTACAATTCAGCCAATGACATTTTTAAAGTAAGTGCTTGTAGCTTTCACCAGTGATAAAGCCACTTTTTTATTGCCACTATAATTTATTTAGCCATCAGAGAATCATAATAGGTTATTTTAACAGATTGTATCAATCATCAGACCTTGTCATTTGGGGGATCATAGCAAAGCATTTTGTTTCAATATGCGCATGTGTGTGTGTGTGGTTCTTGCCTTATCAAGCTGTTCCTCAGTGTGTGATCTGAATGCTGACTGGTTTGTCTCAGGTAGGATAAAGAGCTCAGCAGCAGTTGGAGATCCAGGAAACACAGAGACCAACAGCTGGTCCTCAGGGAAGCCACAAACCTGGAGAAAAACACACACAGATAAACACACATTGGTTGCACTTTATTTTACAGTACGTGCACTTACATGTACTTACAGTGTACCTACATAAGAAAGTACTGGTAATATAAGGTAACTACATGGGGTAGGGTTAGGTTTAGGGGTAGGTTCAGGGTTAGTACCTAGTTATCACCTAGTTATTGTAATTACTATAATAAACACATAGTATGTACATGAGTAACAGGACTGTAAAATAAAGTGCTACCCACACATTTCTCATATGCTAGTAAACATTAAACAAATTTTATCAGCATGCAACATTCATGACAGGATCTAATTCATGCGTAAAAGCTAGTCAATCATTTCATGCCCGTTTGCACATTAATAATATCTCAGTTAATGTTTGCAAATCATAAGTAATTTCAGTGAATCTCAAGATAGTTGTAATATTTATGATATGATGTTGTGTAACTGTATTGAAAGCACTCTGTTCAAGTATTGGGAGACCATTATATTTGTGCTT
>NW_015654491.1:789426-798039 GCF_001515625.1 Sinocyclocheilus rhinocerous
TGCTGGGCATTACAATTCAGCCAATGACATTTTTAAAGTAAGTGCTTGTAGCTTTCACCAGTGATAAAGCCACTTTTTTATTGCCACTATAATTTATTTAGCCATCAGAGAATCATAATAGGTTATTTTAACAGATTGTATCAATCATCAGACCTTGTCATTTGGGGGATCATAGCAAAACATTTTGTTTCAATATGTGTGCGTGTGTGTGTGTGTGTGTGTGTGTGTGGTTCTTGCCTTATCAAGCTGTTCCTCTGTGTGTGATCTGAATGCTGACTGGTTTGTCTCGGGTAGGATAAAGAGCTCAGCGGCAGTTGGAGATCCAGGAAACACAGAGACCAACAGCTGGTCCTCAGGGAAGCCACAAACCTGGAGAAAAACACACACAGATAAACACACATTGGTTGCACTTTATTTTACAGTACGTGCACTTACATGTACTTACAGTGTACCTACATAAGAAAGTACTGGTAATATAAGGTAACTACATGGGGTAGGGTTAGGTTTAGGGGTAGGTTCAGGGTTAGTACCTAGTTATCACCTAGTTATTGTAATTACTATAATAAACACATAGTATGTACATGAGTAACAGGACTGTAAAATAAAGTGCTACCCACACATTTCTCATATGCTAGTAAACATTAAACAAATTTTATCAGCATGCAACATTCATGACAGGATCTAATTCATGCGTAAAAGCTAGTCAATCATTTCATGCCCGTTTGCACATTAATAATATCTCAGTTAATGTTTGCAAATCATAAGTAATTTCAGTGAATCTCAAGATAGTTGTAATATTTATGATATGATGTTGTGTAACTGTATTGAAAGCACTCTGTTCAAGTATTGGGAGACCATTATATTTGTGCTTAAGCGACTCATTGTAATGGAGTTCTGCGGAGCAGTTCTTTGGCTCTGTTCTTTAATTGGCTGACTTGCTTTAGAGTCTCTCTGTTGCCGCATCAATATTCACTTCGAACTCCTGTGATTCACTCTCGCCAGTAGCACTACGTTACCCTATCTCTCGCTCTCAGACTGAGGGGAAATCAGATGGATGCGTGAGAGCACGTAAAGCCTCTCAGCCAAAAACGAACCTCGCTGGAGAGCCCAGAAAGAGCCATCAGGCTTTAAACCAGCAGCGTTTGAGAGAGAGGAAAGAGAATAGCTGAAGAGAGAGGAAGCGTGGTGAGCTATCAGCAGCCTTTCAAGAAATTTCATGAGTTCTTTTCAGCAGTTCACTGACATGAACAGAGCACTCCAACAGGAACTGATGATGGACTTCAAGGTCGGTATACCTGAGAGAGCGTTGCCCTGACAACGTGCCCCACGTCCTGTCTCCATTCGGCAACGGACGGGTTGTGCTCTTCCAGGTTGGGAGAGAACGACAGCAGTAAAGAACGGAAGAAGTCTGGGAACGAGAGAATATGGATGGATGGGAACAGAGATGAAACTCTGCCAAAAATTCCTCTTAATTCTGAATATGTCTCTGTGAAACTAAAAATACCACATTCTGTATCTCAAAGAACACTGCAATTTTCGGAACAACGGGAGGTCTTCACCTTTGACAGTGATGATTTTCACATCATGTAGGACTGTGCCTCCTGCTGACACCTGTACTGTAACAGAGTTCGGTCCCTCTCGTGTGAATGTGTGTGAAACACTTCCTTCCAGTGTGATCAGCGGCTAAAAACACACACATACGAGATGTTCGGAAACAGGAAAGCAAATCACAGCTCTGACTGATGTGTGAGTGGCAGAATCATTTATAGCAGAAACCAGTTACAGCCCTATATGACCAAACTCCCGCTGTGTTTCACGGTTCAGTTGTCATGTTTTTGATCTCAGGGCTTTCCGTAGATATATTGGTCTTAAGGATCTTCATGCTATTTCCTAGTATTTCTTAACAAGCCGCTCCATTCCTGAGATTTACTTGTAATTTATGGAGAGCTTGCTGATCTTTTGTATTGTTCTAGCACAAGATGGGCATGTTGGGCAGCAGCACTAAAATAGACTGGCATTTGTAAGTGACATTTCAACATTAATATTCATTCAAAACAATCCAGTTACATTTTAATGCTGCCTTGTTTTTCATGGAAATTAAAGTAGTGAATACAAAAACATTGTACTTTCAGTGTATAATGGGTTAAGTTAATGCATTTACTTCACTTGAATTATTTACAAGCAGATTTTCTAATATTGCTAACACACTGGAGGGTCTGCGTTTTGCCTGGTTGTGCTCTTTGCTGTATATTATTACTTTATTAAACATTAAAAGCAACCACAAACAAATACAGCTGGCTTATAAACAAACCTGGACTGCAAAACTGGGCAACATTTTTGCTGTTTGCCTCACCCTAAAATAATCCTAAAAGCCTGTATTATATATAAAGGAGGAAGGTACACAGGGTGAAATGAACAGATAATATTATTACAATTATTTCACGGAGAGAATCTAAACTAGACATTCAATTATAATGCAAAGCTTCTGTATAAGTGAGTTTTTAAATGCTTTTAAACGGCTCTGCTCTATGGCAGGTTTCCAGCAGGAAAACGCTCTAGAACTTGGATGCATAATCATTAAAAGCTGCTCTGCCACTTTTTATGTGTTTCACCTCAGAAATCTTAAACAGACGTGAACTGAATGATCTCATAAGTCAGTGATGTTTGAAAGCATCATAAAATAGTGATTCATATGCCGATAATAACTAGATTAAATCCATCCTAATCCTTCATGACACAAGAAATCAGTATAATGAAGAAATCAGTCAAAACAGTAAAAACAAAATATGTCAGCAATATTAACAACATAGACTACTGTTCAAAAGTGCGGGGTTGGAAAGTTTTTTTTAATATCTTTGAAAAAAGTTTCCTATGTTCACCATGGCTTTATTTGATCAAAAATACAGTAAAAATAATAATATTGTGAAATATTATTACAATTTAAATGATCTGTTTTCTATTTGAATATATTTTAGTCATTTATTCCTGTGATGCAAAGCCCTCCAGTCTTCAGTGTCACATCCTTCAGAAATCAAACTAATATGCCGATTTGCTACATGTATTATTATCATTATTATCATAGTTAAAAATGCTTGTGTAGCTTTATTCAGTATGGAAACCACAATACATTTTTTTTCCAGGATTCTTTGATGAACAAGTTAGAAATTACAACACTTATTTGAAGTATTTTGTAGCATTATTTAGAAAAGATTTGTCCTTGCAGACTAAAGTATCAATTGCTTAGGAAAAAAAAAAATCATAGTGACCCCAAATATTCAATTATACGTTCAATTATAAAACAAAGCTTCTGTATAAGAGTTTTTAGATGCTTTTAAACTGCTCTGATCTGCTCTGCGGCAGGTTTCCAGCAGGAAAATGCTCTATAATTTAGATACATAATCATTAAAAGCTGCTCTGCCACTTTTTATGTGTTTCACCTCCGAAATGTTAAACAGACCTGAACTGAATGATCTCATAGTGTAATTAAGAACATAATGAAAGTGAAAGTGACGTGACATGTGGTCAAGTATGGTTACCCATACTCAGAATTAGTGCTCTGCATTTAACCCATCCTAAGTGCACACACACAGCAGTGAACACACACACACCCGGAGCAGTGGGCAGCCATTTATGCTGCGGCGCCCGGGGAGCAGTTGGGGGTTCGGTGCCTTGCTCAAGGGCACCTCAGTCGTGGTATTGAAGGTGGGAGAGAGCGCTGTACATTCAATAGCTGAAGAGAGAGGAAGCGTGGTGAGCTATCAGCAGCCTTTCAAGAAATTTCATGAGTTCTTTTCAGCAGTTCACTGACATGAACAGAGCACTCCAACAGGAACTGATGATGAACATTACAGTCAGTATACCTGAGAGAGTGTTGCCCTGACAACGCGCCCCACGTCCTGTCTCCATTCGGCAATGGATGGGTTGTGCTCTTCCAGGTTAGGAGAGAACGACAGCAGTAAAGAACGGAAGAAGTCTGGGAACGAGAGAATATGGATGGATGGGAACAGAGATGAAACTCTGCCAAAAATTCCTCTTAATTCTGAATATGTCTCTGTGAAACTAAAAATACCACATTCTGTATTTCAAAGAACACTGCAATGCTTGTAACAACAGGAGGTCTTCACCTTTGACAGTGATGATTTTCACATCATGTAGGACTGTGCCTCCTGCTGACACCTGTACTGTAACAGAGTTCGGTCCCTCTCGTGTGAATGTGTGTGAAATACTTCCTTCCAGTGTGATCAGCGGCTAAAAACACACACATACGAGACGTTCGGTTCAGGATTAACTGCACTGGGAAACAGGAAAGCAAATCACAGCTCTGACTGATGTGTGAGTGGCAGAATCATTTATAGCAGAAACCAGTTACAGCCCTATATGACCAAACTCCCGCTGTGTTTCACGGTTCAGTTGTCATGTTTTTGATCTCAGGGCTTTCCGTAGATATATTGGTCTTAAGGATCTTCATGCTATTTCCTAGTATTTCTTAACAAGCCGCTCCATTCCTGAGATTTACTTGTAATTTATGGAGAGCTTGCTGATCTTTTGTATTGTTCTAGCACAAGATGGGCATGTTGGGCAGCAGCACTAAAATAGACTGGCATTTGTAAGTGACATTTCAACATTAATATTCATTCAAAACAATCCAGTTACATTTTAATGCTGCCTTGTTTTTCATGGAAATTAAAGTAGTGAATACAAAAACATTGTACTTTCAGTGTATAATGGGTTAAGTTAATGCATTTACTTCACTTAAATGATTTACAAGCATATTTTTTAATATTGCTAACACACTAGAGGGTCTGTTTTTTTGCCTGGTTGTGCTCTTTGTTGTATATTATTACTTTATTAAACATTAAAAGCAACCATAAACAATACAGCTGGCTTATAAAGCAAACCTGGGGGCTGTTTCATAAAACTAGTTTACCAAATAAGCCAGACTAATTTATTTCAGTTAGTGTGACTTATTTTGAACCAAATCAACTGACAAGAAGTCAGACTAACTGAAATAAACCTGGCTTATTTGGTAAACTTGTTTTATGAAACAGCCCCCTGGACAACATTTTTGTTGCTTTCAATAGGACTGTGTTCTGTTTGTGTTGTTTGAACGACGAATGTTTGAAAGCATCATAAAATAGTGATTCATATGCCTATAATAACTGTATAGTTTAAATCCATCCTAATCCTTCAAGAAACCAGTATAATGATGTCAAAATGAAGTCTGTGATCTCTGGAGATGATTGAGATGAAACAAAGGTAAAAACAAAATATGTCAGCAATATTAACAATATAGACTACTGTTCAAAAGTGTGGGGTTATTTGATGAAAAATACAGTAAAAACAGTAATTATGTGAAATATTATTACAATTTAAAAGACCTGTTTTCTATATATTTTAAACATTTATTCCTGTGATGCAAAGCTGAATTTTCAGCAGCCATTATTCCAGTCTTCAGTGTCATATGATCCTACAAAAATTCTCTCAAATATGCCATCACAGACTGTAAAAAAAAAAAGATGGATGATGTACCTCCACTTCCTTCCACTACAGAATAGTGAAGTCAAAACATCTCAGTATGGCTGCTGTCATCTTGCGAAAATGACGTCATTTGGAGCCCGAGTCTGCGCAGTAGTGATTCATTTGGAGCCCGAGTCTGCGCAGTAGTGATTCATTTGGAGCCTGAGTCTGCGCAGTAGTGATCGTGAGGTGGAGCCATGGTAAAAGTCCTGCCAAAATTCTTGCAGACCCAATAGCAAGATCACAATTATGACACCACAGACCACACCCCGTTTTTATAGCATCAAATAACTAATTAAAAGCAAACTTATTAGAAAGATGGAAACCGTCTTTGGAAAAAATTTATTTGAAGTGTAATTTAATTATTTAGTTTGTCCGTTAGATTTCATGGAGAGGGCGGGGTTAATGACCTATACTGGGTCCAGCTACCTGCGGGCGATTGAAACGTTTTGGTTTCACTTTTCAGCACTTGTAAGGCACACTTTGATGAACAAGTTAGAAATAATAGAAATTATTTGAAATAGAAATCTTTTGTATCATTATTTACATATGATCTGTCCTTGCAGACTAAAATATTAACTGCTTAAAGGTGGGGTATGTATTTTTTCAAAATCGCTTTAGAAAACTGAGTCGGGCCGAGTACCAAAACAAAACAAACTTGTAGCCAATCAGCAGTAGGGGGTGGTCTACTCATGATGGGGACGAGAGAGCGCTCGGTGAACATGGCGGACATTAGCCGAGCGACAGAAAGATAGAGATGGTGGATAAAAAAACAAAGATGAAAACGTCTGCGGAACAAAAGAAGGCTTACGATAAGGCAAGAAGTAGGACCCGTGTAAATATTGGATCAGCTTTCCAGCGCTGGAGAGAACTCAAGGAGCGGAAGGCCTGCGATCGGACGCCGGGGTTACTTTGTTTCTTATCGATAGGTGAGTAAACTGTGTCTGTCTACACTGGACAGACACATAAAGCGACCATTGAAAATCATTTGAAATTTGTGTCAATACATCATAAATAGAACGCAGCAGCAGTTTTCTGTCGGGTATTTGTCGTATTGCACCGCGCCGCATCCAGTGTAGACAGCATCACTGATTATAATGAGTTCTATAGTATTTTGTCGTGACGCTCACGTCCGGTGTAGACAAGGTGTAATATTGGTTTTGCTTTGTTTCACAAAACTAATCGTTGCCTGGGTTGCGTACGTATGTGTAGGGCGGAGCTATCAAAATAGGGGCGAGACCCTTTTGGGGTAGGGGCGTGTTTGTTTTGGTGATTTGAAATATCAACATTGGCTACCAGAAATCACTTACCCCACCTTTAAAAAAAAAACAATCATAGTGACCTCAACATTTTGAACAATAGAGTAAATGCCCAATAAAAAATCTACCTTGTGACAAGCTATCTATAATTAAAATTCTGTCTGGGCTTTTTTAACTTTTAACAATTTCTAAGCTGGCAGCATTTTCCCCTTGTGTTTTCACAAATATGGCTATCATTCATCAAAAACTATTTTGACAGAGTTGGAATTCAGTTATTCTTTTTCTTTTGGTAGCCGGTGTTCATAATGCAAAGGGGAGAAACACACAGTGTCACAGTACTATCCCCGCCAAAACGTGGCTTTGCTTTTTACTTATTTGACCCCAATCCAAATCTATCCTAAAAGCAGGTCTACCTATTTGACCCTGGTAACCACAATATCTTTGGCAAGGCCCTTGTTTTGTTAGAGGTCAAAAGTAATACCGGAATAGCTGCCTAACCAATCTGGACCTCTGGGCCACATGCGCACACACACACACACACACACACAAACACACACATATATATATTCTCAGCGTTTGAACCTCTGTGCAGTTACTGAACCACCAGTAGAAAGTAGCGGTCCTGGGCTGACTGGGCCACAGCACTGCTGTCAAGTTGGCCTCGTTTCCTCTGATGATGACCACCGGTGCCGAAAGAAAGATACGCTCCACGGGACCTAACATGACACATCGGACGTAATATCTCATCAGACACAATATGAAGTCAATAACGATCACATTTAGCACCAAACACAACAGCAATTTCCAGTGACCTGGTTCTGAAATAGATTGTCTAGATGTGCAGTCAGTGGCATAGAGGTAATTTAGTCTGACAGGAAATAGTTTTTTATAGTGACGGCAGTCAGGCCCGGATTAAGAACACATAGGGCCCTGGGGTTATAGCAAACCCAATGGCCCCCCTTCATAGTAGCGTATCTTGGTGCCACAACGTTTTCTACCACAGGAATAATAATAATTATTATTTTTTATCAAATCTCCAACACACAGAGATACAATGAGTATGCACACTAAATATTCCAGGCTACAATACATTAAAATTATAAATACATTAACACTAGATATGAAGTTAAAGCAAATAGGTTTCCAGAAGCAGCAACAACTTTTGAGCATATACAACTCCCTTAAGGAGTTTATTTTAAATAGTTTTATTATTAGAAGGTCTTCTTTCTGGCCCTAGAAGAGTAGAGTCATCAGGGCCGGACTGGTGCTAAAATTCAGCCCATCTGGCCCACACAGTCCCATAAATGTCTTGCTGGGGTTAGGGCAATTGGAATAAATAAATTATTTATTAATAAATAACGGACGAAAACAAATGATATTTTTGAATACTTAAAATGCACTTAACACTGTTAATATTCCATTATATTGCAGGCTCTTAATTATTGAATTCATATTTTTCGGCAATTAAAATTTATTAGAACTATTAAATTCTCCTTTGTAGTTGCCCTAATGAAAAGCTAATTCTTGAATCCAGAGTTAACCGTATAGTATTAGTTAACCTTTATAAAAGTGACTTATTGCCTTTATTTGACCCAATATTTAATAGGCTATAATTAGCTTATAATAATTTTTGTGACATTAATAATAAATATCATTAATCATATTTCTAAAGTGTCAGTAAATGCATGTTAAATAGCCTAGGTGTGGTGCTGTGGATTATTGCTTATTTACAGTTTTGTACAGTTTACCTCTACACTTTAGTTTACATGGTCGGTGCTATTCAATCTGGTTTCCGCTAGCTTCACCACAGAGACTTTACTGTTCAAATATAAGTGTC
>NW_015654491.1:798759-803980 GCF_001515625.1 Sinocyclocheilus rhinocerous
ATCACTTCAATAGAGCGGCGAAAGTGTCGAGCTACAGTCGTGGGCGAGAGACACCGGTCCGGTGTGGTCCAGCTGTTCTCTTGCGCTGCGCGGTTTAATCAGGTAACGTAGTGCCGTTTCATCACTTGGCTTTTAGTGTTTGTTTCCCATGCGCTACAGTAAAGCCGAGGCAATTAAAAGATACCCCGCAACTCTAGTGTAAACGAGTACAAAGACATTTTTATCGCTTAAAATAAAAATGTGGGGTGGGTGGGGGGGGTACGACATTCACATTACATGATTTGACTGATTTTTACTTAGAAAGGGCGAAAGCGCACCGCATTAAAATAAATGATCATTCATGTTTTTATAACCGCTGGCCAAATTCAAAAAGCTAAAATTAAATTAAATAATCTTTGAGAGCAAGGGGGCCCCCTCAATTCGTGGGTCCTGGGGCTTCAGCCCCGCCTAGCCCTTATGTTAATCTGGCCCTGGCGGCAGTGACTTCTTATAGAGAATTAAAATTCTTAGAAATATATGTGCGTGCTCATGTACATACTAGTGATGTGCAGAAAGAGCAAGCTGCTGTCAGACCCCTGACTGTTCTGAGCAAGTGCGGTGACCCTGAATATCCCAGCGACCCTGTACATGTGTGTGATGCTGTCACCAAGGCGACTTATATTGGAGTATGACACCGAGATGCCATCACCAAAGTCCACATGGAGACTTGTAGACAGTGAGTCACCCTAAAGAAAAAAGGCAAAAAAGACAGATATATTCTATTTTTTTGCATGTAAAGGCTTTGAGATAGAGAGAAAAACTGGTTCTCAAACTGTGGTACACAGATGGCTGGTGGTCTGATTAAAAAATAATAGATACATAAAAAATAATAGATACATAAAATGGTAAAAATTTTAACAATGAATTGAAATGATTTACTGTTAACATCAATTTTATAATAAATGAATACTCACAGTTATGTGTCAGTGTACATTACCTTTCAAAAATTTGGGGTCGGAAAGATTTTGTTTTTGAAAAGTCTCATATCAGCTAAGGCTGCATTTGTTTGATCAATATATATATATATATACACACAGTAAAACAGTAATATTGTGAAATATTATTACAGTTTAAAATAATTGTTTTCTATTTTAAAATGTAATATATTTCTGTCATGACAGCTGAATTTTCAGCATCATTACTCCAGTCTTCAGTGTCACATGATAATTCTAATATGCTGATTTGGTGCTCGAGAAACATTTTTTATTATGATAAATGTTGAAAACAGCATTCAATAGCATTTCGCTATTTGAAATAGAAATAGTTTGTAACAATATAAATGTCTATACTGTAACTTTTGAACAGTTTAATGCTTTTGTGCTGTATTAATTGAAAAAAATCCCAAACTGACCCCAAACTTTTGAACAATTGAGTATGCAAGTTCTTTTCTAACCTAGTTAGTAAGTCTAGTTAATTTAATTGAAATGAAAAGCAGCAGCCTAGTAAAATTATGGATTGGTGGTGGCACAAGGTAAGATAGATGAAAAGGACATTGAATGAGACCCCCTTATGTGATTAGGGGTTTGGTGGTTTGGAAATTTGTTTTACTCGTAAAGTTGGTCTTAAAAAGTTTGAGAACCACTAATCTAAAGCACAACACCTTATGAATGACTTTGTGTGTGTGTCTGTGCACCTGCTGACTCACATTTTGCAATGCTACTCTGAAGGTGATGTTGGTTCCCAGTACAGCAGTGAGCTGGGAGTTGATGGTGCTCAGCTGTAGGCCACTGGGTGCTATGGGTTTACACTGTTGCATTTTGGGACTTAGTGTATCCTTCAGACCCTCTCTACAGTTATTCAACAGCACTTGCCTGTACCTGCACCGACACACACAAAGACTTTAGAAAACACCCTCTGTTACCAGCAGAAACACAAAAAGAGACATGTAGTTAATACACAAACACTCTTATGAAGACTATCACAAAGAGAATCATTTTGCACGTATGGGTCATACTGCAATGTGTGTGCATCTGTGTATCTGTGAGTGTGTGTTACCCTGTGCTGTTGCGGTAGCGCTGTCCATGGCTGCAGGTGTGTGCTGGTAAATTGACATTATACCAGAATGCAGGTGCACATTTTCCACTGGCCTGTCTCTCAAACCCATAATCACTGCAGGGAAAATCATCAATTATTCAGTTTGGTTAAGCTACTCTCTATAATGCAGTCTATAGAGAGAAGTGGCTTAGATATATGCTGTATAGACTGCACTTTTCATACACTGTAAAATAAAAGTTTTTCAATGGTTTTCTCACGCACCTTAGGATCAACTAAAACCATTTTTTACTGTATTGTTCTTGTGTTGGCTACATGAAAGGCTCCCACGCTTTCTGACAAATATATTTCTATGATTTTTCCTTGACCTTTCCAGTTGTTTGCTATAAGGACTCATTGAAGAAATAGTTTTATAGAGATTGCACTTACAAGAGTAACTGGCAGCCTAAATATTTTAAAAACAAACATTTAAATTTATATATATTTTTTTATTAAAATTTTTGAAAATTAATTAAAAGTTTACCCACCATTATCTGTTTTATTTTATTAATTTCTAAAGATTAATGCAACTTGCTACACATCTATTGCCACATTATGTGCCACATTATCAGCAGTTAAAATCACCAAATTGCACTTGGAACAGTGTTATTTTAGTATTATTTATATAATATTTATTAATATTTTGAATTAATATTTTGCTTTTATTTTTATATTTTCAGTTTTAGTTTTAGTTATTTTGATATGTGTTTTTGTCCTTATTATTTTTTAAATATTTCTATTTAGGTTTTAATTTATTTTTTATTTCAGTTTTAGTTTTAGTAATTTTAGTACTTCAACTTAAACATCAACTTTTGTTTTAGTAACGTTTTAGCAGCACTGTAGCCTTAAGTTGTGATTGGTTAGTGCGTTTACAAGGTATAAACTGCTGTAGGGGATCAGGGCTAAACTCAGTAACACCAGCTCCTTCCGGCTAATCAGATCACTGCCACATTTATCATCCATTTAAATATTCATTACTTATTCATTTGGAGATAATTAATCATTTGACATTATGCTAATTTTGCGCACCTCTCATTCATACGTGTAAGCAGACGACTCTAATGGAGCCTGTGTGTGGTACAAGGGAGATTTATGTCGTCGTTATGATCAGCGCAGGAGTGTGTCTCCGTGTGCATCGGGTGGGTTTGTAAAATCTCCATCAGTATAGCGATATGATTATGACAGACTGATGTAAAACCAGGTTTTTACCTTGCTGCCTCAAGAGCAAGCTAATTTAAGTGACTGCAACAGTATCATAAACTGCACTGAAAAAAAAACTGACAAATGAAGGGAAAAACCTTGTTTTTTACATTCAAATGCCACTTAATTAATCTGTATAATTGGTTGGATCCCTGCAGCTTTTGTTCTCTGCATGCAACACTGAGTCCTTTGATCCGCAAGAGTTACTGTCACTCATTTCTTCCACTGGAAAAGCAGCTGCTCTGCTTTTCCATGTGTGTGCATGTATGCATATGCGTGCGTGTGACTCACCACTCAAAGTCATAGAGGGTGCAGATGCAGGGCTCAGCTGAAACAACTCGAGAATATTCCCGACCCAGAGTGCAACGTGTGCCAGGCTTCCTCTTCATATACACCTGTCTCTCTCCCATCACACACACCTCACCCTGAAATGCACATAAATACCCAGTTAAATAACTAGCAGTCAAAGCCACCAAACTGCACATGGAAGACTGTTATTTTAGTATTATTATACTATTAAAATATTAATTATTATTTTGCATTGGCTTTTATTTAATATTTTCAGTTTTCATTTAAATTGTAGTTTTGCTACATTCTTTGTTTGTAATTTTGTAAATGTATATATAGCTTTAATTTATTTATATTTCAGTTTTAGTTTTTGTAATTTTAGTACTTAAACTTTTATTTAGGTAACATTTCTGGTTTCCATTAGTTTTTTTTTTTTTTTTTGGTTTACGTTATATTTTATTTTATTGCAGCTATAGGTCAATTAACACAGCTATAGGTCAATTAAATTATTTTTAATAGTTTTATTTACCAATAACAACGCTGCTTGGAATCAGGCTGTCAAAGCTTTCTGTTTTTTTTATTAAAGCTATTATAGTAAATGTAATGTAGAATATGGCAAATGTATTGCGATGGAAGATGTGCACATAAATACATATATATTCACAAATGCATACAGGAAGCAGGGTTGCCAGGTCTGTGAAACAAAACAAGCCCAACTGCTATTCAAAACTAGCCCAATTACGTTTTTTTCTGCAGTTTTCCGCTCCGTTGGGGGTCTCCTCCATTGAAAGAGCTTTTGCTTTAACCCGCGGAATACAAAACAACCCAAGGCAACAGTGTAAACGTAGCCCAATTCTGCGTGAATAGTGACAAAAATGTTTTCTAGTTATTCTGCTTAGCTTAGGATGGATACGGTAGTTATTACGAATTTTAGAAAATGTATTGTGCTTCCCAGGAAACAGATTTGACATGCAATAGATGCTGACTCTGAAACTCCGTAAAACCACAAGTGAGAGTCAAGGCTGATGGACAACATGTCACCAATACTATGTGCTGAGATCTGTTGCAAAAATCCATTACGACTCTATTAATTTCCATTCAGCTTGGGCATGTTACCCCAGAGGTGAATATAATCTCCCGTGCCACTCTAATTACTAACAAATTCAGTGCCAAAAGAAACTCATGTTGAATGTTGAGTAGGTGAATTACTGCTTTGCTGTTGAGACTGAACAGTAAGGCGTGCTGTGATAAATGTGAGGTGACAACCTTGTTATGCAGGTGCCATGTCTGAAAGTCTCCGTCTGTGCATTTCCGCCCAAACAGGGAGCTGTAGTCAATCTTTATCAGCTGCCAGTCGGAGTGGTAATTAAAGTGCCCGAAGAATCTACGAGGATAGAGATCCTTAAGCACAACAGGATCGGTTTACTTTTACATTCTTTACAAGTGCTTAAAGGGTTAGTTCACCCAAAAATTTAAATTAGCCCACAAATTACTCACCCTCAAGGCATCCTAGGTGTATATGACTTTCTTTTTTCAGACGAATCCAGTGGGAGTTATATCAAAAATTGTCTTTGATCTTTCAAGCTGTTTAATGCCACTCAGCGGGTGTTGCATGCATCAGTCCAAAAGAAGTTAAATAAAAAGCGCCCATCCATAAAAAAAA
>NW_015654491.1:804236-804735 GCF_001515625.1 Sinocyclocheilus rhinocerous
CCTCTGAGGTATGCTAGTCTCGCGAGTTTGTTTATAGGAGCAAAGGAAGCAAAGTTTCCTTACTTTAGCAAAGGAAAACCAGTCTCTTGGCTTATATCGAAATCCTCCGGCATTCTTCTTTACAAATCCTCGTTTTGTACTTCTAATAAGTGACCGGTGTTTTGTTTTGATCGCTCCCCTGCGCTTCCGAGTTCGTCACTTCTGAGCGGCGCATGTGCAAAGCCGACCTCCATACGTCATCTGCCCGGAGCTGCTTCCATGTATGACTGTTGGCGCAAGCTACATTAAAGTGATTATTACGTTTTGAATATGGATATTTTTCTTACAAAAACTCATCGATATTTCATGTCTTTTGGACTGAAGCAATGCAACACCCGCTGAATACAACGATAGAGCTTGAAAGATCAAAGACAATTTTTAATATAACTCCGACTGGATTCGTCTGAAAGAAGAAAGTCATACTCGTATACACCTAGGATGACTTGAGGGCGAGTAATTT
>NW_015654491.1:804849-823319 GCF_001515625.1 Sinocyclocheilus rhinocerous
TTTTTTTTAATGGATGGGCGCTTTTTATTTAACTTCTTTTGGACTGATGCATGCAACACCCGCTGAGTGGCATTAAACAGCTTGAAATATCAAAGACAATTTTTAATATAACTCCGACTGGAAGTAAGAAAGAAGAAAGTCATATACACCTAGGATGACTTCAGGGTGAGTAATTTGTGGGCTAATTTTCATTTTTTTGGTGAACTAACCCTTTAAATGACACATATTGCTATGGCAAATCCGTAAATGACTAACAAGAAGGAAGTGTCAGTGTTACCAGTACAAGAAAGTGCGAGGATCATAGTCCAGGCATGCAGACATGCAAATGAAAAGATTTAATCTGATAATAATGATCCCAAGTAAGTGAAGGTTCATCACTGACACCTCCTGGACCATTTGGATCAGTGTGACTGAGAAGACGAGGTGAAATGATTCTTACGTTATGATGTGATTCTCAGTCTCTGGAGTCATCAAAACCCCATCAACAAATAGGGGTGTAGACGAAAAGCTGAGTTTGTCCCACTGCCGGCCTTCATCCAAACTAATCCTAGACACACATACATTTCACAAATCATTTCACTGGCAAAGCAGATTCGGTTCATATTCTGATTAATATACTGTACAGTGCACATTTGACAAAGACATAGAAATAGAAGATGCATTTTTTCAGTCATCTGAGAATATTTATCGGATCCACAAAAACAAGTCATTGTGGAGTCACTTCATTAACATTCAATGTGGGTTACATCTGCATAATTACATTAAAATCCAATCTAATATATGCTCTTTGAAAAATATCAAGACAAAATCATTCACCATACCCCACTTGTGTTTACATTACCCTCTAATCATTAATAGTCATGTAAAATGCATATTATGTCTCATTACACATTCAGTCTATTTTGCATTTCATTGTTCTTTTATGTCGCATCTCTTTATTCTACTTTCTTTCTGTCCTTTGCATTATTTTTTATTATTTTGCTCTGGGTAAGTGGCTCCTCAGTGTGTTTTGTTTTCAGATTTTGGTCTTTCTATGAATGTCTTGTATTTTAAAGCACCTGGTTGTGTTCATGACAACTATTCTTGTGAATTTAGAGCCCTCTTGTTTTCTTTGTTCTGTGAGCATTGAATGTTCAACCTAAACTTACTGGTTAGTCATAGTCGTGTTTTTGGGGATCTTAGTTTAGATTAAGTTAATTTCAGCAGAAATTTTTTTTTTTCTTACTTTCAATAACCAATGCAACTCTCTCACATTGCTGAGTCTGCAGAATTCTGCATAAATCCCATAAAACCAGCACACATTCTGTGTGGAATTGGTATGCTTTTAATACACACAATTAGTGCATAACATCAATCGCTTTTCCATTCTATACTCTTTATTGTGTATAGAAGTTTGGGAACAGTATGATGATTTTTTTTTTAAAGAAATTAATACTTTTATTCAAGGATGCAATAAATTGATCAACAGTTACAGTAAAGTCATTTATCATGCTACAAAAGTTTTTCTTCAAATAAATGCTGTTCTTTTGAACTTTCTATTAATCAATTTATCCTGAAAAAAAAAGGTTTCTTGAGCACCAAATAGACATATTAGAATAATTTCTGAAGGATCATGTGTGATTTCTGAAGGATCAAATTTACAATTTAAAATATATTAAAACAGAAAACTGATTTTACACAGTATATTTCACAATATTACTGTTTTTACTGTATTTTGATCAAATAAATGCAGCTTTGATGAGCATATGAGACTTCTTTCAAAAACATCAAAAATCGTAAAAACCGACCCCAAACATTTGAATGCTAGTGTATATCTTCACAATGCTTTTAAAGGTTTACTGTTCTCTTTATTATTGTTTCTAACAGATGTAACAGTCTCTTCGTGGGATCTTTTCATGTAGAAAGGAAAGATTTTCTGGTTTGGTGTTCCTGTTGTTGTAGATATGGGTCAAAGTCACCCGAGTTGATGGCTGAACACCCACACACACATCTGACTCCTGTTCTAACAGCAAGCCACAGGAGGATACAAATTATCTTCCGCAGCCTAATTGATCCTGACAACATTTCAGAGCTTAACACATCAAAGCCGCGTGTGTGACGTGACAGGAACAACATGTGAATGGAAGCCCACTGAATCCCACCTCTGCTTCAAACCTTAACCCCCCCAACGTGAGCATAAAAGCCCTGGCAAACACAGCCACCTGCACTACAAAGCCATGACAGGCACTTTCGCTGAAAGGATTCCAAATGTTTGATATGATAAGACCTATTGCCTGCTGTTTATATCTGCCAGTCCTCATATCAAAGCTGACGTTTAAGCATGTGGGAACTTCAAAAACTTAGTCTGAATAAAAAATATCCAAAAAGTTAGAGATAAACTGCATAAACTCAAAAATGCATAATCGGTAACACTTTAGAATAATGGTCCATTGTTAACAAGTAACTATGCAGGAAGTAATAGGTAGTACTACATTAACACTTAACTTAATACTATTAACTAATAGAGAAGCAAGATTAACTAAGCAGTAAGTAGTAGCAAATTTAGGACAAAGGTAGTTACTTATTAGATATTTGATAATTACTAAAAAATATATCCTCATTGAGAACTACTTGCGAACTATGACCAATTAATAAAGAATAACCAATTAATTACTAATCACAACAGAGTTATTTGTTAACAACGGACCATTATTCTAAAGTGTTACCATTTTTATAGCACTTTATACAACAGAGATTGTTTCAAAGCAGCTTCACAGTATTAAACAGGAAAGTAACCAAATCAATGCAAACTTTAAAAATGAGGCAAATCCAAATTCTGCTATACATCAGCTGCAACAAGACAAGTGTCATTATTTAGCTCCAGTCATTTTAGTGTTGATTCAGTTCAGTTCAATAACTGTGTAAAAGTTCAATTCAGTGATAAGCAGCTCTGCTGAAGTATAGTGTAATACAATAGTGTAGTTATTCAATTCGAGTCAGTAAATATTGATTCAATTCAGTTCAGTAACAGTGTCAATGTTGCAAAATACGTCAATTATGAACAGATTTATTTCAGATATAAAGCAGCTCTACAGGGGATAGTGGCATTAATCAGCTCAGTTCAGTTCACGTTTTGTTCTTATCTGTGTTAGTGCCATCAAATCTATACTGTTTTTGAATATTAAGTGTCTTTTAAACCCCAACTAAGCAAACCAAAGGCAACAGTGGCAAGGTGACAGAAATTAAGAAAAAATCTTGGGAGAAACCAGGCTCAGTCAGGGGATTAGTTCTCCTCTGGCCTAAATGAATGAACATGGTGTCATATTGATTCCAGGCTGCATCACAAATTAGATTTGTGGATTGATGTTGTTCAATAAAATTTGCAAGGCAGTGAATTTATAAATATGTGTTTAAGGAAAAAAACATCCTTTTTTGTCTTACCATAAATGGCGTGTTGGTACAGCAGATTGTGTAACAGCTAATAAAGCCCCTCCATGGTCCAAAAACCAGACACTGTGCTCCTCCTCAAAAATCTACAAGGTATCAAAAACCAACACGGTATTTCAGCATTCTGTTTCTTTGTGTTTCTCACATTTCTTTTAGTTTAAGGTAGTTTAAGTGGTGATCAGGGACAGGGTGCTTGTAATCTTAAGACTACACTACAGTCTATAATTAAGGAGGTGACTGTGAGCAGGTGAGTGGTTTACCTGTCTCCATGTGTTTCCGGCATCAGAGGAGATGAACATTCCTGTATTAGAGAAGGAAAGCTCGGGCCCAATGTTACCTGAGAGAGAAAATACTGCTGTAACTATGACAGACAGATTATTCACCATGCATATGCTGGAGATATATTGGCGGATGAGATTTGATTCTATTTCACTAGAGTTTATAAGAATAAAATCAAATCAAATCAAATACAATAAAAAATAAACAAAACCAAACAAAAAACAATGAACAAGTGATCTGTGCTATTAAGCATATTTAGGTAATTACTGTATGCACTACAAAGGCAAAACTATTGAATTTTGATTGATTAGTTTTCACACATTTAAGCAGTAATTGAGCATAGATGATCAAAATCTGTCTTTTACAGGTCATTTCATGGTCTAAGCTCCATGTATTATATTAAGTGTGACATTGTAAAGAAAAAAAGGAAATTGTTTCCATCAGTAGCTGTTTAAATTATTATCTTTTATGTTGTCACTGTACCAAAGCCAATTGTAACTTAAAATAAAATATTAGTTTGACAGCATTTCTAAAATAAACATTTATTTTATTTTAATTTATTTTGATTTTTTTTACAAAAAAACTATAAGCAGATATTTGGTGCTATTACAAGAATAATTCACAAGTCCTTTAATACAAATCACTAGTAATCTCATGATTTCGGACCAGTCTTTAGAAAGCACAATAAAATGTAGGGATGCATGATATTGGATTTTTGCCGATATCTGATATGCCAATGTTTTTCAACTAATTTTGGCCGATAGCCGATGCAGATACTGATATATTTCCTTTTGTTGGAAACAACACCAAGTCTTCTCCTGTGCAGAGGTTATAAACAAATTATTTTTAATTTTGGTTAAGTTTTTAACAAAAACTTTCTTGTTAGAATTAAATAAACAACAATGAAGTTATTTTATAATGAAAGTACATTGAAAGCTTTAAAAAATAACTATAAATCAACTATAAATCAATCACTGCATTTTTTTTTACAGACAGATGCAGTGGTAACCTTAACATTTTATTTTAAGATTTAACATTTCTAGATAGTCTAAAGCAAAATAGTTGTAAAAAATCTGAAAATCTTTTAGAGCTCCTTGTATTCAAGTTTTCATAATCCGTTTGAATTTTTTTTTTAACACATTAGCGAATAAATCTTTATATATAAAATTATTTCATTTACAAATGTCATGTTTGTGATTTTTATTTATGTAAGCTATAGCTTCTGACCTTTAAATCAAAACATACTTGTGACTTTATAACATCATTACAGTTTTATGTAATCAGAAACACAATTAATTTTATTTGTATATTTTACTTTCATTTTATTACAAGTAGGCAAACAGCACCCCCAAAGTAAATAAAACGCCTTACCGGATGAGCAATAGGACTCCAGGGATGCTGCTGCTGCACACGCTAGGGACTGCTGACTCTATCGTACAAAGGACGCGTCATTCTGTACGTGCATTCTCAAATTAAATCCAGCGATCCAAAACATTGAATTTAATCATCCTTCACGAAAAAGTCTGATTCAAGAATGACCACACTGCTGATGTGATCTTATCGCTAGCCTAGCACAGCCTAAGCATGTGAGGTATTAATCTTATCGGCAAGGCATATCGGCATAATCGGCCATGCCGATATTGATTTTTTAAGCCATTATCGGCCGATTCCAATAACGTTCCTATATTATCGTGCATCCCTAATAAAATTATAATATTATAAACTTTGTTGAATATAAAAATTGTTTCATTAATATTTTAATTTACTTAATTAAATGCCCTAATATTTTGTGCCCTTTTACAGCCCCCATTGGGGTTCTTTGGATTTCTATTAATCAGTTAATTGAGGGGGTCCAGTTTGAAAACCCCTGGTCTACGAGACCTGATTTAAGTCATTTAGGTTAACATATTTTTTTAGTTACATTTTGCCACTGCACAGAAATATAATTTTAAAGCTATAATCTATGATTTCACAATAAATTCCTGGTGCATATTGTCTGGTGGGTATGAGTGCCCTCAAAGACCACAATCATCATGGCGCCTGATGATGAACTGCTGTCAGTGACAAAACAAAACAAACAAACAAAAAAAACATTTTTCAAGTCCCATATTTATACACTCTGAGCATGGGAAAGTGATTGCGGAACAGCTGTTGGACATGACAGGCCATTATGAATGTGGAAGACACCGGTCATATTTTCTGCGTGCTCTGCATGACTGACTTTTTGAGTGTGCATCTATCTAGTCTCATGCAGGAAGCTATTTGGGCTTGAGTTTTGAAGATAACTTTATAATGAGTCTGACAAGCAAAAGAACAGAGTGAAATGAGTTTTTGTTCCAATCATGCCAAACTCTGCAGCTGAAAAACACAAAGATGTAACAAATTGAAAGCCGTGATTTGGCCACTCAAACTCTATCTGCATTTAAAAGCATGCACATTTATACCCATTCTTCACTCTAATTTATCAGAAACTTCTGGGGGACTCAAGACACCACAAGCATAAAAACAATAAAGGCTAACCCTAACCCTATCCCTAACCCCCCCCGACACACACACACCTGTGGCCACTATAATCCCTGGAGCGGAGTGTTTGGTGGAGATAGTGTCAGGTGTGTAGGGGTTTTCAGGCATCTGCAGGAGAAGGTGCAAGGAGCACGAGGGCTGAAAATTAGAACATTACACAGTATTAAATTATATTTCAATACATTTACATCTATCTACATAATCTCCCCTGTATCAACCGACTGTAGCATCAGCTTTCAAAAGTCATGCAAATGAATCCGCTTCATGTCTCTGCTGCTTTTGCCCATATTTTTTAGTATCCCTTACATTTAGAGTGACCCAGTTTTTTTTGGAAACGAAAAAAATCTAATCTTTGATTTCAGAGCTTCAGAAAAATCATGATGTAATTATGGCAATTAGAATTCAGTGTCAATACAGTGTCAAAAATCAGTATAGTTAAATGCAATCAACCACCTAGTGATTCAAAACTAATTTCATATGCAAGTAAGCAACAAACTTTTATTCTGTGTGTACAAGCGTCTGAATTCTTGTACCAGCAGTTGTTTAAAGTTGGTAATGAGTTCCAAAATAAAAGGACTGGGGAAAAAAAACAACTTGTTTCATCTTGTCTTTCCAAAGAATGACAACACATGTGCAAACACTGAACCCACTGTCGTTTGGTGCAGTAGAAAAAAACAGTAATTAAGACTTTCTGAGATCTGCTGATAAATGGACTCCAGTTGTTCAATGTATGTTTTAATTGAAATCACCAATCTTCCAGAACAGTGTAAAACATCAGTGAAAGTCATTACAAAGATACAGAGAAGGTAGTGTGTCTTAATCAAACCATCAGAAAGCACTGAATTCAGAGCTATTGTTTGGTAGCTGGTGGTTCACGCTCATTTCACTGTGAGACTAAAGGAGTTCCTCTCTGCAGGGCTCCACTGTAAAAATGCATCAAATGAAAAACGTGTCAACACTGTAATGTCTTGTTTTCATCTGACCATAGTTAAGTAGGTGGGTCTGAGTGTAATGTAATGAATATAGTGGGTGTGACTGGCTCTGATGGAGTGCTTGTTTTCAATAAAAGTGGGCGTGTCACTCTAATAGGATCAACATTTTTAATAGCTGTTTTATGTTAAATAGCATTTCCCCTACTTTTATGTTGGTGATCTATGCTTTTTTGGCAATGTCTTCATGTTTAGTAGGAAATATCTGGATTAGTTCATTGGGTCTCACCAGGTTGCAGTTGATGTCATGTCCTGTGGTGTCTTTCGCTGGAGGCTGTAGTAAGCTCCATGTCTGGCCTTTGTTGTAGGTGATATACGTTCTCATCTGTGCGTCTTCTTTCTTATTGGCTATGATCAGTCCACTAACACCCGCCACCTTTACAGGACAGGACAAAAGTGATCTGAACTCAAATACTTGGATTTCCTCTTTTTTTTGTGTGATGATGATGATGATGATGATAATAATGATATAATAAAGTAGTATATTATTGTTATTATTAACAACAACAACAATACAATACTCATTTATTACTATTATTACTGTTATATAGATTATAAAAATATTATCAGTACTGTATGTTCAATTATAAACATTAGTTTGTGCGTCTACTAAATTATTATAATTTAAATTAATATTATAACTTACATAATATAAATATAATAATAATATAATAAATCAGTACATTATTCTTATGCTATTATTATTAGTAGTTGTAGTAGTAGTAGTAGTAGTAGTAGTAATAATTAAAAAAAAAATTTTTTTACTGTTTGTAAGATTATCACTGTAAAAATATTATCAGTTCTTTTTTTTTCTTTTTTTTTACAATTACAGATATTAGTTGGTGTTTTTTGCCTAGAAGGAAAAGAGGAGAACGAAAAAATATCAGGTTCTACATTATTGCAGATAAGCCTCGTTTCTCTTTGCATTTTTGCTTACACTTCGTTTTGAGTTGTTCTCATTATCAGATTTTCTTCTCTTTGTATTCATAGCGTTTCACTGCATAACTTCAAACACTGCTGTTTTGTGCTGCATTGCACTGTTCCCTGTTCTACTTTCAAAATTCCTGGCGAAAGCCATGGTAATTACCGAAGTTTTCCTAATTGCACACAACATTCATATGTGAACATTCAAGATGGTCGACTTCTTAAACTTAATTGGCAAGCACCATCAGGCCGTACAATCATATTTGCAGACCTTGTAGACATCCACAATGAGGTTTCCTGCAAGACTGCGGAAGGTATGGAGGTTTGGGAGTGAGCGGGTGAAGTAAACTCCAGGTGTGTCAGAGATGTACAGACTGTAGGTGTCATTTTCGTTCCACTCCTGCACTGCTGCCAGCACTTGCCCCTCATCTGTACTGACAATGTGCATGTCCTGCACGGAGAACAGCTGTTAGAGCCACATACATTTCATCTGACAACTTATTTGTGACAGCTAGTGCTATGTCATGTATCTTACTTTGGGTAGACAGTATTTAGGGAGCTGTATGGTCCTGAAGGGCCCTCGCTGATAGGACACAAAGTATGTAGTTCTTCCTGCTGTGGTTAACTGATACACACACACACACACACACACACACACACAAAGTCAGAGAAAGCATAGTTACAAGGATTTACAACAGATCAGCACTTCACACCAGTCAGAACCCATGTTTGCTTGTTTATCATAGAGGGAACTTTCCATCACTCATGATCCAATGTTTTCAGCATCTCAGAGCGGCTTGAACTCAAATACTTGGATTTCCTCT
Source organism: Sinocyclocheilus rhinocerous (assembly GCF_001515625.1). Classification (NCBI taxonomy): domain Eukaryota; kingdom Metazoa; phylum Chordata; class Actinopteri; order Cypriniformes; family Cyprinidae; genus Sinocyclocheilus; species Sinocyclocheilus rhinocerous. Next base: position 813,815 of record NW_015654491.1, read on the forward strand.
TTTTTTGTGATGATGATGATAACAATAATAAAGTAGTATATTATTGTTATTAACAACAACAATACAATACTCATTCATTACTATTATTACTGTTATATAGATTATTATAAAAAATATTATCAGTCTCAATATTATCGGCTTGGTTCATGGTATATGTAGTGAAATCTATCTCTGCATGTGCTGTGAGCCTTTGGGTACACAGTGTTTGCCATTCACATAATTTCTTACATTTTTGTGGACAGATAATTACAGCATTTCACTACATTTGTAATGAAACACATTTGCAAACCTGTTTTCACAAAAATTGCAGTTTCCGCCAAAATAAAAGCCAGAGGGTTTAACTCTTGCAAATCATAAGTAATTTTACACTATAGTGTAAAGTAAAAAAAATAAAAACTAAATTAATTAACAGAATTACAAAATTAATAATAATTATTATTATTATTTATTTCGGCTGAGGAATCTCATAAAACTTTTCAACTTTTTCTTATCAACTTAAAAGTAAATTATTTTAAATACTTATCAAATTTAGTATTTTTGTGCCAATTTTTCCCTGTGGTATTGATAATGATATTATATATAATAAAAAAAGAAAATACAAATATTAAATATAAATATAGAAATATTTTTCAAGCAATTGTTAGAGTTAGAAATGATAGTATTGTGACAACACTACCTCACACAATCCATTTTTTATTTTTCCTTTTTAGTTTTATTATGTTTTTTGTTTAAAAAAAAAAGGGGGGAGAGAAGGGGATGGGGGTACACAATGTGTAATCAAATATTTGAAGGATCAAATACATATCTTTCTTTTAAGGTAAATGCACAACTTCAAGGCCAATTGTAGTCCAGTTAACATGTAGACATGTTGGCCGAAGCCAAGATACAATCGCATAATCTCTTAGTCCGAATTCACAAAAGCATAAAAAACATTTTGGTAGCAAACTATTGTTTTAGTCATACTGAAATTGAACTTTTAAAGTGCAATGTAAATGTATTGAATGTTAGCAAAACCTGACCTACACACATGTTGTACACACTCTTATCAAGTAGATTGTAGCTATTAGGTTGTAAAGATAGTGCATTAAAGCTCTAATGCTTCGATTGATCCAGTGTCAATAGAGCTTGGATGTCCAAAGAATGAGGCAGTTTGTCTCTGTGTGTGTGTGTGTGTGTGTCCACTTTACAGGGTGAGGATGGTGCTACACTGTGTTTTTCCTGTGAGAGGTGTGGGGTGTCAGACAGTCTCTTGTTCCTGCGCTTTTTGAATCAATAACCTCATTATTCTCTGTCAACTCAAATCCAACAGCTTCAAGCAACAGAAGTCAAAGAAAGTCGCTTGTATTGACAGAGGAGGGTCCAGGTTTGGGATTCTCACTCAAAACCGTGTCCTGTCCTCCCCTGGTCTGCTGTTAAAGATGGAGAGTCTGGTTTCAATGGTTATCACTCACTTACACGGCACAGACAGAGATAAAAGGAGGGCTATAAAAAGAGTCAGACAGAGATTATCGTGACACACACACACACACATTTTTGGTATCTCCCACACCAATCTAAATCACAAACGCTTATAATGAAACGCACACACATCTGTACCTGTAAGAAGATGTATTGGTCCTGCACTACGAGCGAGTTGGTGTCAATTCGGCCGCTGAATGGATACTGCCTACCCTCCTCTGAACACTTTTGTGCTCGGCACGTAATGTACTGCATTTCTGTGAGACACACACACACAGATTTATCAACACAGGATACGCTTGTGCGCAAGAACACCTTGATCTACACCAAAAAAAAAAACAGATGATCAATATCTCTCTCACTCTCGCTGGCACACACACACACACCCACACAACAAACACAATCTAGAACCTATACACAAACTTCCCACACATCTCTATGTCTAGCCAAATTAATCAGTGCTCTCCATTATCAGTCTCTCTACTAGCTATCCATCCTCACTCAGAAAGGAGAGAAAGAGGGGGTGGGAGTAAAAGTACAGAGAAAGACAGAGGGGTGAGAGCAAAGACAGAAAGAAAATAAGAGCCCAACAAAGAAACAACAGATTAGGAATAACTTTTTTTATTTGTTTCAGGTATCTCTGAACAAAACGAAGAGTAGGAGATCTTTTATAACTATTTTATATATTTTTTATTGTATGTTTTGAGATCACATTTAAAGGAGTTATTTTTACATGGATAAAATTGCTTTATATAAAATAGCTTTAAATATCTTTACAAAGTTCATAAAGAACTTAAAAATCCATTTCAAATCTCTACTTGAACACCATCACTGACAACTTGAAGACTGAGGACATACTTCTCACAAAAATTAAAAATGTGTCATTTACTTCCCCTTATATTCCAGATCTTTTACTTTATCTCAAAAATATCTCAAATCAGTTGCACTTTCACTTTGCAAAGCAGTTTATCATGTTTGATTAAAAGACACAGAGGTGTCACTGATGTCAAGTACGTCTCAGTATGCAGTACGTCTTAATTGTTATAAGATTGAATATGCTCCATGTACAAATAAGATTTGTGTGTATGCCAAATGTATAGCCACTAGCCTATGGTGATTTAAAAAAAAAAAACTTTTAAGAATAATTAACTTTGAATTAGCACTAAGAATAATAACTCTGGTTTAAAATTTTGTCTGTTTCACATATACAGCTATTGCACAATTATCTGGACTACTTTTAATATGCCTTTGGTTATTTTTGGGCTTGATATCACCTGTTTACTCTCTGCTTTTACTGGTTAGAAAAGAATGTGTGATTATTGTTAAACATTTCTCATTTTGTGTTTCATGGAAGAAAGTCAGTCAAAACAACATCAATTTGAATTTTTGGTCAATACTTATTTAACTATCTATAGCATGTGACTGATAAAACAATGCATCTCAAATGTAAAGTTTAATTTAAACCAACAAAATCCCTGTTTATTGTACTGCATTTCTCATCACATTTTTATCACCAGATTGTCCAGTACAATAAATCAGAATACCCCTTAACACAAATATAGGCTTTGTGAGCCTCTATAGAATCCATGTTCTACATGAAAGCAGAATTAAAATTAATTGGAAATTCAAAAAGTTCAACAGTAATTTTAAACTAAAAAATAACAAAGTTTGTCCTGTCTTTTGAAAACCATTTGAAAGTTTAAAAGCCTTGAAATTTAAAGCTTTATAAGCATAGAGACTTCATCATATTCAGTAAATTGGAGCGCAAGGACACTTCCTAGAAAGCATTACCTGTGTGCAGGGTGGTTTCTAGCTTTTCATCAGTACTGGGGCACAGGCCCCCAGCAAAAAAGTTTGCCCATATAAATTTGCCTATATTTTTTTATAGAGCTGTTTCGTGATTGAAAAACAATAGAAGATTTGCAAGTAGTACATTTGCAAGTTTTGTTTTCTACAATTAATTGAAGGTAAATATCCACCTCACCCAGCGTTCTTTTTGTTTTCTTATGAAATATCCCATTATTGTTTCAGTGTTAGAAACCACTTCAAATGAGAAACCACTGCAGTGCATGAGTGAACGGTCTGAATGAATCCAACTGAATCACAGTTTCTGGCCTTTTTGCAAACCTATTTAACTGAAATACAGTTCACTAAATTCCTCTTCCTGTCATTCAAATTCAACTTCCTTCGGGGTGTGGCCAATTGAATTTAATTTGCAACTCGTGAATTGAAAAAGAGCCAATTCTTCAATTCTGAATTTTGCCCAACTCTGATTCCACATGCCTGCTCTACTGTGAAGGCACGGACAGATAAAATGGCCTGTTAAATATTTCTGTTGAACGGATTGAAAGAGCTGGTTCAAATCCTTCTTTTAGAAGAGGTTTGATTATTACCGCCTGAAAACTAAAGAAGCTTTTGCCACCTTCTCCATTTCCCTGTGCTTCAAATTTAGTTTGGTGTAACCACTGCATCACTCATAACACATTTAAATGTATTGTTGTTGTTAGACTGTCCGAAGCTTAGGGCCGGTTGTGTTGTGTCAGGCTCATATCAATCGAGTTTAATGCACAACACTGTCCCACAAGGATAAAACATAAGTGCAACAGTCGGCCAGAACCAAGCCAGAACCATTTACTATTGAATTTACTGTTGTCCACAATTCATATGTTCATTTTTCACTGCGACACAGGAAAAAAAGCATAGGAGGCTGGAGAGAAAGTAAGAAAGACAGGGTGAGAGCGCTAGGAGGGGAGGAAGAGAGAAACTCAAAAAGCAGGAGAAAAAAAAAGACAAAATTTGAGGGGCAAAGGAGGGAAAAGAAGGAAAAGAAAGAGACTAACGTCCACTGTCAGTTCGAGCCTCGATGTGCACCAGGTCTGCCTCTTTATCCAGACCACTCAGTGCCCTAAAAATGAAAAAAGAAAAAGTCAGAATACAAAAAAGAACAGAAGAGAGGAAAACAATCAGGAAGGGCTCCAGTGGAGAGGAGATGAAGAAGGAAAGAAAGAGAAGGAGGTGCCAGCAGGGGACGGACGGATGAGTATGGTAATAGCATGAGAGTGATGGAATGATGGAAGAGGAGAGGGGAAGAATGGAGGGGTGGTGATGGACAGCATAATTCCACAGCTCCAGTAGGAGACAGTCTGTCTCCAATGAATCCTTATTGTTGCTCTGATAGCAATTAATCACACACACACACACACACACACACACACACACACACCACCAACCGTACATCTAACCCTACCCCTCACAGGAAACGTTGTGCATTTTTACTTTCTCAAAAAAACTCACTCTGTATGATTTATAAGCGTTTTGAAAAATGGGGACATGGGGTAATGTCCTCATAAGTCACCTTCTCGTTGTAATACCTATGTCATACCCATGTCATTATACAAATGTGTGTCCTCATATGTCACAAAAACGCGCGCACACACACACAGAGCTCACTCCCACAAACCATTCTCCATCACATACACACTTTCATTTCTTACCTATTACCTATTTTCACCTGTGACGCACACACACTCACCATCATATCCTCTTTCTGAGGGTTTTAATCATCTTAATGTCTTGTCTTTTGTCATCCATATTTTCTTCTGAGACAGTTTGAACACAGTCACAATCTGATATTAAGTCATTCTTACAATCCAAAATTAAACCTTTCAGTAAAAATCTGATATTCCACCTCTACAGAGCCCTAGTTTGATATTAAATCCCATTTACAGTCTCAATCTCAGATTATTATTAATCTCGGTCTGAATTAGCATCTCTCTCATTACATGTCTGACATCAAACCCCTTTTAAACTTCTTTATCAGTTCCAGTCTGACATTAAAACCCCCTTAAAAGGTTGTTTTCTTGAGATCACAACGTAATTTTCTTGCCATCTCAACATAAAAATTTTCACGTGATCTTGACTTGAAAACGGCATGTTGCTCACCATTTCTATGGTCAGCCACAAACTGCTGAAGTCCCGGTCCCTCAAGTTGGCAGGCAATGAAATTAAAGATTAAAGTTGTATCCTCAATCTCAAGTGTCAGACTGTGATTTGGAAGTGGTCCATCACTGACAGACATATAGATATATCAGCTAGAGTTCCTGATGAAAGTAAATCCAATTTGCTCATCTACGATGCAGCATTACTGTTTATGTACGCTACCATTAAACAATTTGAGATTAGTATGATTTTTTAAAAGAAATTAAAACTTTTATTTTAAAGCAAGGATGCATTAAATTGATCAAAAGTGACAGTAAAGACATTTATAATATTTTAAAAGATTTATATTTCAAATAAACTTTTTATTCATCAAATAATCCTAAAAAATGTTGTTGTTTTTTACTCAAATGTTTTTCAAAATGTTTCTTGAGCAGCAAATCAGCATATTAGAATGATTTCTAAAGGATCACGTGACCCTGAAGACTGGAGTAATAGCTGCAGAAAATTCAGCTTTGCATTACAGGAATAAATGACATTTTAAAATACATTAAATTAGAAAACAGTTATTTTAAATCGTAATAACATTTTATAATATTACTAGTTTTACTGTTTTTTTTTTAACATTTGAACAGCAGTGTGTACTTAAAAATGCCATTTGATACCTCCAGAAAGAAACAAGGTTTAATTCATTAACATTAATTAATACATTAGGTATAATGAAGTAACAGCTTTTTTTTCAGCATTTATTAATCCAGATTATTGTTAATTTATAAATAGAATTTACTTGAACCTGAAATGGCAAAAATGTATTAGCATGTGTAGAAATTAACATTAATCAAGATTAATAAATGCTGTAAATGTATTGCTCATTGTTAGTTCATGATACCTAATGCATTATCTGATGTTAACAAATTGAAACTTATTGAAAGTTTTACCAAAATAATACTACATTTAAACACCTTCAATAATCTCAGTCGGCGTTTAAATGTCTCTCTCAGTCCCAGTCTAAGATTAAAGCACTTCTCAAAATTTCAGTCTGAAAATAACCTCTCTTTCAATTATCTGTCTGAGATTCAACATCTCTCTAAATCCCATTCAGACGTTAAACTCAGACTTGGATAATTGAACGGGGGTTAAACATTCCTCTCAAACCCAGTCTGACACCGAGACCCATTATAGTCTGAGGTTAAACTTTTTCATTTTCCATTTTTGTAGTCACCAAACCTGACACAGCAGGGCTTCAGTGACACAAACACAATCTATACAGTCTACAGTATGTGTGTGTGTTGCAGTAGAAAGCAGCAAAGAAAAGATGTATTATATATTTTTGAAAGGATGTAGAGAAATGTGTGTGCATAGGGATGTTAAACCCAGGGGTGAAGACATGTTGTTGGCTGTCTCCACAGCTCATCGAGCATGTGACTGGCAACCAGTTATTTTGACTACACCCCACACAAACACACACTGATGGGATTAAAATATAAAACCTGATCAAAATTCCACACATACACTAATATGAAGCACAGGGGAGAGAGAAGTGACATGACAGTGAGATAGATGGAGGTAGATAGAGAAACAGAGAAGGGAAAGAGACATAGAAAGTGTGTGTGTAAGTTTATCAGTGTCAGTGTATTGGATGTAGAGAGTGGGTTTAATATTGGATTAATTTTCAGTGTGATTGTGTGTGTGCGCATGCAGGTATATTCTTGCAGTCAGATTAATTTTCAGTGTGAAATTGCACTGTAGGCGTGTTATATGAGATTGATGATCAGTAAAAAAATTACTCTGTGTGTCTGTGTATGTGAGTCGTACCAGTAGAATCGCCCCGGAGTTACTCTCTCATGAACAAGAATCCACTTTTTACCGAAGTCCAATGAGCTATAAAGCTACAGCCAAAAGAGAAACAGACACATTCACTGTAAGATCCCTAACTGCAGCCAACAAAGGTAATTATCTTGCTCACACTTAATTATCCACATTATCTGCTTTTAATTGTTCAGTAGAAGTAGAACCTCTTGAGGCAGTGTGTGTGTGTGTGTGTGCGCGTGTATGTGTGTGTACCTGTTTTTCTATTCTGGTGGGGACTTAAACCTGAATACACACAGACTCGTGGGGACTCGTGTCACGGTGGGGACCTAAATTGAAGTTTTTTGAAAATCTAAAAATGCACAAAGTTTCCTGTGAGGGGTAGGTTTAGGGGTAGGGTTGGTGTAGGGCAATAGAAAATACGGTCTGTACAGTAGAAAAACCATTACACATATGAAGAGTCCCCACAAGGATAGCAAACCAGACATGTGTGTGTGTGTGTGTGTATATACCCTCTGATCATGGCTATAGGCCAGAATCCAATTCTCCTGAGTAGGGTGAAACAGAAGACTCATGATATAGAAGTTAATATTGAACTTTTGAAAAGTGACTCCTTCATCAGAACTGATAAGTAAACTACTTTCCACCTCCGGATCAGATAAAATCAGGATCTGAGGAAGAGGAAGAATTATATTAGCTTGATATTTTCTATCTGACAGTTTTGTACGTCTGTATCTCTGACGCATTTCAACACACTCACCTTCCTCTTATTGGTCGGACAGACGTACAGATAGCTCAGCATTGTTCTGATCATCACTTTATCCGCCAGCTTCTCATATGTTGTCCCAAAATCTACTGACCTGCAAATACATACAAAGGTCACTGATGTGATGCCCATATTTTGTATCTATTAATTTATTTTAAATATGGAAACACTTTACATATGTTAACATTAGCTAACTACATTAGTTAACATGAACTAACAAAAATACTTCTAAATCATTTATTATTCTTAGTTCATGTTCAATTCAACATTTATTAATACATTATTAAAAGTTGCATCTGTTAATATTATTTAATGGAACTGTAAGTATTTTTCATTGCTAGTTCATGTTAATTAATATAGTTAACAAGTAATAGAACCTTATTAGTGTTACATTAAAATTCAATTCATACAATGACTTGAATACAACCTCTTCTGTGATTTCATTGTTTTTTTGTGTGACTCCTCCAAAACTATGACATTAATATTTAGTAATTCATGTTTGAAAGAAAAATTAATATATATGTATATATGCCAAAATAATGATTTGTCATGTACACTGACACAAGAAATATGTACAAGAAAAATGTTACTTGATGATTACACCACGAGTCATTAAACTGAAACTTTTCTTAAATGGCGTAGAAGTTTTTCAAAACAATATGAAAGCAATAAAAAGAGTATATTTCTAGGCACTTGAAACATGTCTTTAGATTTTCCTTACTTTAAAGATGTTTCCTTTTCTTTATTGTCGAAACTCGTGTGTCATTGACCCACACAGACATTTGATTTCAAGCAAAGCACAAACCAAAGTGAAAATACAAAAGAAGAGCTGAGGATTTTTTAAAAGCATTCAGCTTGTCCTAACCGGGTGTGACACAAGAAGTTTCCTGCATCATGTAATTTTTCTGTCCTGACTGAAAGCGCAAAAGCGACAAAAGAGCCATTAAAGGGGTCATAGGATGCCCATTTTCCACAAGTTGATATGATTCTTTAGGGTCTTAATGGAAAGTCTGTAACATAGTTTGGTTCAAATTTCTCAATGGTAGTGTAAAAAAACACATTTTTTACCCTGTCAAAAACAGCTCTTATCAGAGCAAGCAGTTTTGTAGCATTTTCCTTTAAATGTTAATGAGCTCTGCTGACCCCTCCCCTCTGTTCCGAGCCGCTCTCAGAGAGACTGTTTACTTCAGCCGCATTCATCGTGAAACTTGCTAATTAGCACATTATTAGGAAAGGCGATTTGCAAAGATTCATTAAAAAACCTTATACTCACTTCTTCTGTAGATGAGGCTGGATCATGAATGATTCGCGCGAACATAGACGCATTTAGGTAGATCGGGGACACATTCCCTTCAGAAATAAAGGTAATCCACTGCATCTTCAGCGGCTCAGATGTCGGGAGTAAATGACGACTGCTATGTTCATTATTACATCCAACAACAGAACACCTCAATTGCTTAGGAGTCATTCTTGTCTACATCTGCTCCAGCGGTGAAACAATGGCGGACTGATGACAGCTCACTCAGGGCGGGTCTA
>NW_015654491.1:823394-831028 GCF_001515625.1 Sinocyclocheilus rhinocerous
AAAAACACTGGGTGGATTTTTATCATTATAGGGTGGTTGTGTACAAACACTGCCAACACACATTTCAGTTCAAACTACTTGTAAAAGTGCATGTAGCATCCTATGACCCCTTTAAGAACATATGTGATGTTGAATATCCTGCAATGTGGATCAAGATTTTGGACCAGTTCGATTTCACAAACTGCTACCTTGAAGGACAGAGACAGAAACCACACGACCAAAACGTCTCGTTCGTTGTGCTTCCCTTGTTGCCATCACAGCTGGTTAGTACAAAAACTCAAAATAACATGGACATGTGGACACAGTCTTTTGGCTTTTTATTAGACAGGCAAAATAAAGGGTGACAGGAAACATCATGGGCCACATTAGAACCAGCATACCCCACACGAGCACTGTAACTCGACGTGTCAGGAGCACGGTACACCACATCTGCAACGAACCTGAGAGGTTTAGAAGTCATTGGTGTAATTAACTGAAGCTGTTGTGTATGTGCACGTCTCCGTTCCATCGGAACTCATTAATACTGTCTCTTCTCCAGCAGGTACGACAGCAGTCAGGAGAGCCTGCCGAACTCCTACAAGTATAATAACGCTAATGGTTTTAGGCCAGACAGTTACACGTTGCTGTGCTGGAGAAGCACACGTTTATGTGCCGTCTGAAGCATTATCTCCTCAAGTGCTCATCTCTGAATGCGCTAAGAGTGCTCATACTCTGACACTTTTACCACCAGATACAATTACACGGCTGTTCTGAGCTGTTGAGGTTATTTGAGTTGTGTAAGCAGGCACAGGTGAAGAGGTAGATGGTTCTCTGAGCGCCCTTAAACGGTGCTGAGTGCCTGCCCTAAAAAGCTCCTCTGACGTTTCTGGTCTTGTCAAGCTTCCCTCTCTCTCTCTCCCCTCCAGCAGATCTGCACTGTACTCAAGAGGACATTACTCCTCCTCTCAGGACAAATACGTGTGTGTGATTGAACAATTGCATGGGCAGGCTGGATGCTCATTAGAGCAGTGATGGGCAAACTTGGCCCTTCCAGGCCACTTTCCTGCAGAGATTTGATCCAACCCTGAGAGTGCTCATACTCTGACACTTTTACCACCAGATACAATTACACGGCTGTTCTGAGCTGTTGAGGTTATTTGAGTTGTGTAAGCAGGCACAGGTGAAGAGGAAGATGGTTCTCTGAGCGCCCTTAAACGGTGCTGAGTGCCTGCCCTAAAAAGCTCCTCTGACGTTTCTGGTCTTGTCAAGCTTCCCTCTCTCTCTCTCCCCTCCAGCAGATCTGCACTGTACTCAAGAGGACATTACTCCTCCTCTCAGGACAAATACGTGTGTGTGATTGAACAATTGCATGGGCAGGCTGGATGCTCATTAGAGCAGTGATGGGCAAACTTGGCCCTTCCAGGCCACTTTCCTGCAGAGATTTGATCCAACCCTGATAAAACTCACCTGTCTGTAGCCTTCTAGTAGACTTGAAGACAATGATTAGCTGGTTCAGGTGTGTTTGATTAGGGTTGGAGCTAAACTCTGAAGGAAAGTGGCCTGGAAGGGCCAAGTTTGCCCGCCCCTGCTTTAGAGCATGCATCTTTATTTTAAAAAACACAGGAGAGTGTGATTAACTAGCTCCTCTGAATGAGCCGTGATTTGTCTTCATATTTTTTTTTCTCCTTTTATGCCGCCAACAGCAACATTCATTAATCATTCATACTGTTATTACCGACATCATTTACTACAGCCTGCAAGCTGAGCTTTAACATTCACCTCTTTTAATAACACAGTGCCACATCCCTCCCCCCACTACTGTCTATCTCTCTCTCTCTTTCTTCCATTCGCTCTTTCTTTATTCCTCCTTCTCTCCCATTCCTCCACTTTCTTCTTCCTCATTTCCTGTTTATGCCATTTCTGTTTGTGGAAGTTTGATAATGGCTTTCTGTTTTTTTCTTTCTGTAAACCCCCCAGCTCACCTCCCTCTCTGAGTGACACACACCAGAAGAGGAAATCTCATCAGGGCTTGCAGCCAAAAAGAAATTAAACAAAGCCTTCCTTCAAGGTGATTGCTGTGTGTATGTGTGTGGGAGCGAGAGCGTTTGTGTCGAAGCACGTGTTTGCAGTGATGGCATGTTGATAAAGGATGATGTCATATTACATATCTCCCAAAACATATCAAGTAGCCTGTTTAATTATTGCAACATTGTTTTCATTATTCTTTTAATTAAAATGGACAAAAGTCCATCCAACTATCATCTGTACTGATGATGATGATCACGCTGCGCTTGTGGCTACAATTACTCTTTAGTTCAATTCCATTTACATTCAGGTGTTATTTATAGAGTTTTTGGGTAAATCACAACTTTAATAAGTGGATGAATATCAAGCATATAACTATAATAAACAGAGTAAAGGAAAACAATTAAATTTAAGATGCAGAGAGGTGGTTATAAAACTGATAATAACATGTTGTATTACTATTCAGACTGACTTATATAAAGCACTAATCATTTTAGTTTTGTCCCAAAAACTTTAATAATTAATATTTGAATTAAATTAAGATCAAAAGAATGATCAATTCAACATCTTTGAAACCCCAATTCCATTGCGATCTTAACAGGTCTGAACAGTACAGTACAGAAGCATAAAAGTAAAGGGACTATACTAGTTCACACAGAACCAGTTAGCCATAAAAATTTGAGGGTCTAGGGTTTTTAAATTTAATTAAAGGTACTTTAATCGCAGTGAACTGTAGATTTCACTGGGAGCCGTTTTAATGGATAAAATAGTTTGGAAATGCTCGAGTGAGAAATGCCTCAGTTAAGCAGGGAATTTTTAAACAGACCCTTTCAGACAGCCAGAGAGAAATGCACCGCAGCAGCCTAATCGGAAACGTAAAAAAGCATACTAAAGTACGACGAGCTTCTCAGCAACTTGTAAAAAAGACAGAAAAAAGGTGTTTTGTGAATAGTGAGGGTTTATAAATGAGTAAATGATAGTTCTCTGTGATGTGAAGTCGAAATTAATGGGGGAAATTTTTAAAAAAGTGAGGTGACAGAATGTACAGGCAGTGCTTTCTTTCTCTATGTACAAGCCTGGCTTACACAGCTACCTTGCAATTCTTTTCTTTCCATTGTCTATGCACTATGACAGAAAGAGAGAGAGAGAGAGTCGGGTCATGGTACAGAGCGTCCCAGGAGAAGACAGGGATTAAGTACTTCACCCAGGGGCATATCAGCAATGGTCAGTGAGAGTGTTTCCTAGCAGAATTTCATCCCAGATCTTTGCCATTCATATAGTCTGGTGTACTTGCCACTAACGCACTTGTGGCTAATGTAAGAATGTGTGTTGATTTGTAATGGGCTAGAAGGGTAATACTAAAACCACAGTGTTATCCGATCATTTCATTCAGGCTGGTTCAGCAGTGCTGCAGCGGTTAGAAGGTTCACACCAGATAATATTGGAAGAATGCAAGCTTTATGTTCCTGCCCTTTTCTTAGCACTGTTACAAAATGGTCCCAGTGCTCTCACTATAAAATATTGAGTAAAAAATATTGAGACACTTTTAAAATGTGCACTGTAATAATGTCAAATTAAATGTTTTAAGTACATTTTAATAATCGTTTTAATGATCATTTGTCAATGCTTTAAAGTTCATTCCACTTGATGTGTTACTAACATACTAAAGCACATGTAAAGTATTTGATTATAATACAGTTTTATTGTATTATAATTGTAATGTAATTATAATTGGTTAAAACTGTAGGTGCCTTATTTGATATTACATTTAAAGTTAATATATTACGTACTAAATTGCAACTTCATCATTACAAATGTGCAATTACAAATACATATAAATACATGCTAAACAAGTTTCAATAGAAATTACATTAAAAATATATTTTAGTTTACCATAAATGTTTGTCAGTACATACGGCAGAAGACTTTAACCATATTTCAAAGACAAAAGGAGTAATTAGGAAATGTCATATTAAGATGTACTTAAATCCTACCTTAGTGGTTCAAAAAAGCACTATAAGTTAAACTAATTGCATTTAATATAAATTTAAACTATAATACATTTTCATTTAATTGCAGTTATCATGCAGGAAACATTACATTCAGTTTGCTTTAAAGTATATTATTTTAAAGTATAGTATCCCTCCCGACATTTCTAAATTGCCTAAAATGTCTGGGTTTTAACTTTGTTTTCCTATTGGCATGCTCTCTACAGCCCTCATACATTATATGAACTAGTGCTGTCACGATACCTAACTAAAATATCTCGATACTACTACTGAACCGATACCACAACAAAAATTTAAAACAACAGGAAAAGTTAGTGAATAATACTGTACATGATGCACAAATTATAGTTATACTTAACTTAAAGTTCATTCTTTTATCTATCAATTTTGAACATTTCCTGCCCCTTTAAAAAAAAAAAAAATTACATGCCAGTGCCACCACACAGGCCTATGGTGAGCAAACTAAAAGTCTATGATATAGATGAGCCTACAGGTATATAGAGATCTTTGCAACATTGGTAAGTTAAAAGAAGCTAAAAGGATAAAGTCAAATTACCGTAGATGGTTATAACTGACCTCAACTGCCCCTCAATTACCTCAATTAAATATACATTGATCCTTATTAAAGCTACTAAACAGAGCTGATCCTCCCTATATGCAAAATACGCAAGCTGCGTAGGGCCCCCTTGCTCTCAAAGATGATTTAATTTTAGTTTGTTTTTTAATTTGGCCAGCGGTTATGAAAACATGAATGATCATTTCTTTTAATTCGCCCTTTCTACATAAAAATCAGTCAAATCATGTAATGTGAATGTCGTACGGTCTTGCTCGAGACTAAAAAAACGAGTTGAAATCGTACCGAGCTGCGGAAGATTCACTGTTTCTCAAGCGCTATCCGCGAGCGCGATTCGAGACGGAGTGAAACACGGACAAATGCGTTTCATTCATTCGTTCACAACCACTCAATTTTTCTCATTCTTGCATGTTTCTTATTCACTCTAAATTGTCAATAATAAACGTATTACTTATTAAGTCCTGCGCTTAAAACCTATTAAGTCCTGCGCTGTGTGGATATATAACGTTTGGCACGGCCAGTGTGCATGCAGGGAATGGAAGCAGAGCGCTGCGCACACACTGCCCTGCTGTCGCACATCGATGCAACTCAGGAAATATGGATCTTATTAAAACGATGCCATTCTTAAAGTACTGGTACTAGTAAAATGAGGAATCTTACTGTTTTTAAAAGCAGAGTATCGCAATACCTTTTTAGTACCGGTATATCGTGCAACACTAATATGAACACGTATTTGCATTGCTTTGACTGTTTTCTGTAGATCCCACCTTCTCGCACGGCGTGATTGGTCAACACACTATTGGTCAAACTATCCGTCATTACCTTCAGCAAATATGAAAACAACAGGAAAACCAAGCCAAAACCCAGACACTTTAGGCAATTTAGAAATCCCAACCAGGACATGTCTGGGAAAAAGAGGACATATGGTCACCCAATAAGTATCCAAAAAGTTTACTTTTAATAAGTAAAATATGCTAAAGTGTACTTTGTTTTCACAAGGGGTACCACAGCACTGATGCTTAAAAGACTTTGAATAAACTCCATGATGTTTCCATTCATAGAAGTGGGTTTACCTCCAGAGCGAACTCTCCGTCACAGTTCCCAGGTTAAAGTCGAACAGTTTTGTCAAAATCAGGATCACCTGAAAGAAAAACACGCAGACAGTTAACAAATCACCCAGTAATGTCCATTTACACATTTCCCCAGATACAGCGCTCTTAATGTGCTAAGCTAAATGATAAAATGTCTGTCAGGCAGCCTTGCAGTGATGGATGAGAGT
This sequence comes from Sinocyclocheilus rhinocerous, assembly GCF_001515625.1. NCBI lineage: Eukaryota > Metazoa > Chordata > Actinopteri > Cypriniformes > Cyprinidae > Sinocyclocheilus > Sinocyclocheilus rhinocerous. Next base: position 829,261 of record NW_015654491.1, read on the forward strand.
AAATATCAGGTGTGAATTTTATTATCTTGAGATGACAACAGAATAAGAAGCAATGCACTCGGAGCCAGGACAGCCTGATGGAGGTAATGATGATCCGGGGGGGGAGAAGAGAGAGAGAGAGAGAGAGAGAAAAAAAAACATGATGCTGTACACACATACACTAAAACACAAACACGCTCAAGCTGTCAAATGTCACGCTGAAACGTGGCAGGTAAAACGCTTTGCTCTTCCCACCTGACAAAACATTCTGAGCACACACTCATAAACCACAGTGAACAAACGAGCATCTGTCTTTCCACTGTGAGTTTTACCACACACAAAAAAAGGATAGAGAGAGACTTTGAATCAAAAGCAGACAGTAAGTGGTCCCTTTGCAACCGTGACTGTGTGAGAACACAGTCTTCAGTATCGCGTCCACACACTAATGAATATTAGTCTAAAAGGTCCAATATTTCATTTCACACTCCATGATTGTTCCCTAATGAGAGTTCAGTCAACAGGAGTATTGTCATTAACCTAAAAGAAAATCGAGTAATAATTCACAAAACGGATGCAGATGCAAACACAGCTGTTATAGGAAAACCTATTCCAGCCTATTGATAGTCTGTGACTTTACTAACGCCGCTATACCGGGTCCTGTGTTTGCGTATGCGTGTGTGCACAACCTTCACTCCTCACAGCCCCACCTGTGACGGGACGTTTTCATCTGAGGTTAATTAACCAATCAGAAGAGGACAAACTATTAGCATATCCAAATACAGCATATCTGAAAGAGCAGGACCCCAGACAAACTCCCTCAGCTTCCTGAACCAGCAAAACCACCGTGATACTGGAACTAATTACATCTCCTGAAAGAGCGAGAGAGAGAGAGAGAGAGAGAGAGAGAGAGAGAGAGACCGGTGTCCATGGGGCTGAAAATGAATATTAATATCAGTCGAAGTTTCTATTGTCCGTTTCTATGAGGTCAATAATATGTGCAGGGATGTTATGCAGATTTAATTACATTTGCATATGAATGGTGGGTTTGATCAGTTCATGTTCTAGCTAAGATCAGATTCAGTTTGAACATGAATGACTTGCTGTCATATTACAGTCAATATGCTGAGGTCTGTTCAGTCGCTTTATTCTTCTAACCTCAAATACATGAAAAAGCTTTCACCATTACATTCATCTTTGGTTACACTTTATTTCGATAGTCCACTTTAGACATTCTACTAACTATAAGTAACTTTGTAACTACATGTCAACTAATTCTCATTAATTTGCAACTACATGTCTACTAACTCTCAGAGTAGACTGTTAGGGTAGGTTTAGGGTTAGTAGAATAAGTTGACAAAGAAAGTGTTAGAAGATATTAAGCAGACAGTCTACTAATACTCTACTAACTGCTAGTTGACATGTAGTTGCAAAGTTACTTACTGTTAATAGAATGTCTAAAGTGGACTATTGAAATAAAGTGTTACCTCATCTTTTTGTTCCTCCACCTTTTGTTCTCTCTGAAATAAATGTTTCATTACATGCGAAACATGTCAACATTGTTGATGTCACGGTCACGGTGTGTGGAGGCAGGCAGGATGATGAGGACGACAAGGATTCAAATAAGGATATTTAATGTAGAGACAACAAGGCAGATTCGGGTAGATGAGACACACACACTCGGGGTAACATTCACAATAACCGACAATACTAGAATACACGAGACAGGAACTTATAGGGCAGATAACGAGGGGCAGACAGGTGAGCACACTGAGGATAATTAACTAATGAT
>NW_015654491.1:831056-831242 GCF_001515625.1 Sinocyclocheilus rhinocerous
GAGGGGGACTACAACGCAGAGGAGGTGAGATGGTGACAGGGGAAGGCAAAGGGCTGGCAGGCAGAGCAGACAGAGCAGACATCCGGCGGAGGACGGACTTCCAGGAGGAGGACGGCTAACAGAGTCCAGGGAGGTGACGATGGAGGGAGGAGCCAGGGAGACGACAGGAGGGAACCGGAGCAGGAG
>NW_015654491.1:832661-836466 GCF_001515625.1 Sinocyclocheilus rhinocerous
CACACACACACACACACACACACACACACACACACACACACACACACACACACTCGGGGTAACATTCACAATAACCGACAATACTAGAATACACGAGACAGGAACTTATAGGGCAGATAACGAGGGGCAGACAGGTGAGCACACTGAGGATAATTAACTAATGATTGAACGGGCTAAACCAACAAAAGGGGAAGAAACCACAACAAACAGTCCACAGGGGTGTTACAGTTGAAGACTCAACATTCCTGTCTTTTTCAGCTAGAGCCAGTAGGTCATAAAATCCGTATTACACGCTGAATCCTACAACTGAACATTTCCATTTCCATAATTCCCATATCTATTTCATTTACTTTATTGCATTTGCCCATGAAATATGATTATCTAAATTGCGGCTTATATGTATGTATGGCCATTTTGTTGTGCTCTGTGTGATACCATGGAAACAACTCCTGCTAAGACCAATCAGTATCCACTGAAGGCTGCTCACTTGACAGTGACAACAAGTAGCAGTGAAATCAAAAACAATAACCGGAGTAAGAACAGATGGCATAGTACTACTAACATAGCTGATGTTTCTTCCAAAGGAAGCTGACAACACTTTATAAAGCTTTTTAAAAAATTTGTTTTTTTCCACACTGGACATTTACTGTCCACTGGTGCCTATGAGAGCATTAAAAAACAGCAGGAATGACTAAGAGTGTATTGCTTGCATGTATATTTTCATATTGCACAAAAACATCAGGTGTACATAGTAAAAAAAAGGCACATGCAACATGAACAACATTAACTAGCTTTTCGTTTTAAACTGAATATAAACCGGTTTTTGCCTTTACGTTACCTACAAAAGCATGTTGTCAAATTTTTAAGTATTTAAAAATGTTGGAATGTAATTAAATATATGATTATATTAAACTATAATTGAATAATTCACAATATAAAAAAATTAATGTTCACTATGTGTTTCAGCCATATTCAATAAGACCCTAAATCAATTCTGTTCAAGTCATTTCCATTTAGCCAAAATAATATGTACCCAGTGGCTTGAATAACAATGCTTTATTTTATTAGTCTTTTTAATCATAATTAAATCAGTGCAGAATATGTGCCTGCAGAATTCCACAGAAACCTTTGCAGAATTACAACATACACATTGCATGCTCATTTATTAAAGACTCTGGCTAATTTGATGATGCTTTCAGAAACTAATAAAAGTGCTGTACTCTAATCACATTTAACATATTTTGCCATATTGATATAAACTCATTAGAGGTCTACAATCTGCATGTTTCTCCCCTAAATAAGTACAGAAAACATTAACAAATTTAGCATATTTCTACATGCTTGTTCAATTCACAATAATATTCTAACTATTCATAGTAAGTGCCTTTTGGCAAAAATAAGCATCAAAATGTTTGATTATTTTTTTCCCCCATTGATTACTATTGTCCAAGTGACAACCCATTACTCTTGTTTTATTTATGTTGTTGTGTGGACCATGACATTTTGAAGAAGACTCAAGGTTATTCTCAAAGTTGACCATAAGCCTTTTATAATCCACTCATGGGAAATCATGATACACTTGTAAACTTCAGGTTTTAAGCTATAATTTTTCAAAAATTAAATAATATATAGAATGGGACAGGTTGACATTTTAAATCAATTTGTTGACTTAAAGTCTTAAAACCATTGAAAGAATGGTTACCATTATAGAATGTTGTATTCTTTCTTTTTTCTAAGGCAAGAATAAGGCCTGTGAGGTTTTCTAGTTTCCTAGCCACAGAACATAAATGACACCACTCTTGGCTTAACTACATGCAACTTGAACTGGGGAGTATTGTTGCATCAATACCAACATTTTGGCTTCAGTACAATACCAGCCTCTGACACCTCAACTAAATCAACATCTTAAACAACAAATAAACAGCCTCAGGCAAAATGAAATGAAACTACTGTTGGACTGTCAAATAGGCCCAGTGTCAATCATTCATGATTAATCTTATCACTTCTTCCAGTTAACACATTAACGCATTCAGTTCCTTAATAATGTGTAAATGTTGGGTACAATTCTACATTTCTCAAAATGCACAGGAAATGCAAATTCTGAACCAATGCAAAGGTGCAATGATTAAATAATATAAAACATTTAAAAATACAATTACATATGAAAAAGATGTTTTTGCTGATTGTCTTCAGTAATGTTTCTAGTACAACATTTCTTTTTTTTTTTTTTTTTAGCTTTGATAACAAATCCCACCATACAAAGAGTGCATATGACTTGACTTTTGTCAATCCCATCTGGATTTGATTTATACATTTTTTTAAAGTACAGAACAAAACAGCTATAACATCAAAAATGTCAAAAGATAAATGTGTTAAAAAACATAACATTTAATGAATCTCCCACATCAACACATTCACTTTTATGCTTCAAGTCACAATGCCTGAAATGCCAAACTATGCCAAAGAGTGGAACATTATTGACTAGGCCATGTAACGATATTTGCCAAATTACTTTTTTAGTGCCGGTATACCAGTTAACCTTATCGGACAGTAAAACAGACGTTTATGATTCCCCAGCAGGTTGTCTGAAGCAAAAATAAACTAGCAAAACCATGCATGTACCTGAGAGCAAACAGCGGCAATCTGGGACCGCAAGCACAAACAATCAAGAAAACATGAAGACCCATTTTAAGTGGTAATTTTACTGCAAAAGCCCATAATTAAAACTGTTTCCGAAACTCTACACAACAAAATCACATTAACACGGGTAGGTGATTAAAAAGTAGTGATGGGAAGTCCGGTTCTTTTCCGCGAACCGGTTCTTTCGGACAGTTCGTTTCAATGAACCGGTTCAAAAAACCGGTTCATCGGTTCTTTTACGCCCTAACGTAATGACGTCATTCGCGATGACGTAATGATATCAAGTCTATCGTCCCGGGCCAGGATGAAAATACACATTCAAATATATAAAGTCAGTAATCATAACTTCAGTCAGTTAAAACATAATCATGATCTGAAAAGTTTACAATTAAGTTTTGCAACTAAGCACCCAAATACAGTAACAGGCAGTGATGTGCATAAGAGGATTTAAGTCTTGAAGATATAAAGTAAATAAATTCAACAGGTTCACTAAGAAGAACCGGTTAAATCGAACGATTCGTTCGCGAACCGGACATCACTATTAAAAAGTCTATATGTTCTGTGTCAGTTTTCGGTCAGAGACTTTGTTTTCAAACACTCAGATGAATTCAATTAAAATGGTGAAATGAAATGGAACTACCTGCTCCTTGTTTCAGTGGCATTCCTACAGCACAATGCAGTCAGAGTAAAGCACTGAATGTTCTACAGAACCCAAAGAACAACACTGAATTCTCCATTGCAATACTTTTTCTATGAGAGCAGAGTAACGGTCATTGCAATTCTGCTTTCAAAGGAGTCATGCAGCACATTGTGACTTTTGTTTCTCTCTGGTGGACTTCGCAGCTCATATCTCAGTGTTTTTGGCACTAATTTGTTTCTGTGTACTGTAATACACCCCCTGAGTTAGCGGCAAACTGAAAGATTTTAATCACATCCAGGGAACAATAAAAACACACTTAGCAAGGGTAGACATATACAATTCCGGACAAGGGAGAACAGAACGGGCTAGGACTCAATGGGCTCGACATGGGAACTGGAGCCCTTTTTGTGCTACACTCAGGGACTGGAGCCCTCTCTAGGCTAAACTCGGGGACTGGAACATTCATTGGGCTAAACTCGTGGACAGGAGCCCTCCGTGGGCTAAACTCGGGGACAGGAGCCCTCC